>NW_024061333.1:0-147410 GCF_016432855.1 Salvelinus namaycush | reverse complement strand
CCATGACTACCACCCCGACCCCAACCACAACCATGACTACCACCCGACCACAACCACAACCATGACTACCACCCCGACCAACTCCGACAACATGACTACCACCCCGACTACAACCACACACCATGACTACCCCCCCAACCACAACCACAACCACGCCTTCTACCACAACCACAAACATGCCTACCACCCCGACAATAACCACAACCATGACTACCACCCTGCCCAGAACTACGATTGCCCCACAGATCTTACAGAAGACTACCACCCCGACCCCTGAGAAACCTCACCTGAAGAGACAGGTGGTTAGAATGAAGATGACCCCAAAGGATCAAAATATGAACCTCAGTGATCCTGCTGTTCAGGACTCCATCTTACAAGAGGTGAGTGTCACCCTGTTCATGAAGAACCAACTCAGCAATGATATCAACTGCACAGACCTCCTCTCTGGTCTGGGTCCTAGTCTGTTGTGGATGACCTCCTCTCTGGTCTGGGTCCTAGTCTGTTGTGGATGACCTCCTCTCTGGTCTGGGTCCTAGTCTGTTGTGGATGACCTCTTCTCTGGTCTGGGTCCTAGTCTGTTGTGGATGACCTCCTCTCTGGCCTGGGTCCTAGTCTGTTGTGGATGACCTCCTCTCTAGTCTGGGTCCTAGTCTGTTGTGGATGGTCTCCTCTCTGGTCTGGGTTCTAGTCTGTTGTGGATGACCTCCACTCTGGTCTGGTTCAAAGTCTGTTGTGGATGACCTCTACTCTGGTCTGGGTCCTAGTCTGTTGTGGATGACCTCTACTCTGGTCTGGGTCCTAGTCTGTTGTGGATGACCTCCTCTCTGGTCTGGGTCCTAGTCTGTTGTGGATGACCTCTACTGTGGTCTGGGTCCTAGTCTGTTGTGGATGACCTCCACTCTGGTCTGCGTCCTAGTCTGTTGTGGATGACCTCTACTCTGATCTGGGTCCTAGTCTATTGTGGATGACCTCCTCTCTGGTCTGGGTCCTAGTCTGTTGTGGATGACCTCTTCTCTGGTCTGGGTCCTAGTCTGTTATGGATGACCTCCTCTCTGGTCTGGGTCCTAGTCTGTTGTGGATGACCTTCTCTCTGGTCTGGGTCCTAGTCTGTTGTGGATGACCTCCTCTCTGGTCTGGGTCCTAGTCTGTTGTGGATGACCTCCTCTCTGGTCTGGGTCCTAGTCTGTTGTGGATGACCTCCTCTCTGGTCTGGGTCCTAGTCTGTTGTGGATGACCTCCTCTCTGGTCTGGGTCCTAGTCTGTTGTGGATGACCTTCTCTCTGGTCTGGGTCCTAGTCTGTTGTGGATGACCTCCTCTCTGGTCTGGGTCCTAGTCTGTTGTGGATGACCTCCTCTCTGGTCTGGGTCCTAGTCTGGTGTGGATGTCCTCCTCTCTGGTCTGGGTCCTAGTCTGTTGTGGATGACCTATTCTCTGGGCTGGGTCCTAGTCTGTTGTGGATGACCTCTTCTCTGGTCTGGGTCCTAGTCTGTTGTGGATGACTTCCACTCTTGTCTGGGTCCTAGTCTGTTGTGGATGACCTCTTCTCTGGTCTGGGTCCTAGTCTGTTGTGGATGACCTCCTCTCTGGTCTGGGTCCTAGTCTGGTGTGGATGTCCTCCTCTCTGGTCTGGGTCCTAGTCTGTTGTGGATGACCTCTTCTCTGGTCTGGGTCCTAGTCTGTTGTGGATGACCTCTTCTCTGGTCTGGGTCCTAGTCTGTTGTGGATGACTTCCTCTCTGGTCTGGGTCCTAGTCTGTTGTGGATGACCTCTTCTCTGGTCTGGGTCCTAGTCTGTTGTGGATGACCTCCTCTCTGGTCTGGGTCCTAGTCTGTTGTGGATGACCTCCTCTCTGGTCTGGGTCCTAGTCTGTTGTGGATGAACTCCACTCTTGTCTGGGTCCTAGTGACCAAACTCTCTGAGGGTGTTTCAGGGAGTGTGTTTGCAGAAAACACATTTCCAATTTACACCTGCGTATTAAAACACACTTGTACATGTGTGAAATAGGACAAATATAAGCCTCATCTCCTCATAGAGACAAAGTGTTGAAGTGAAGAACGTCTCAGTATAGCAGGAAGGAATGGTAGTTGTAGATCTTCAGACTGACTAATACAGAGTGAAATATTCTAATCAAATCAAATCTCATTTTTCACTAACACATGGTTAGCAGATGTTATTGTGAGTGTGTGAAATGCTTGTGCTTCTAGTTCTGACAGTGCAACAATATCTAACAACTAATCTAACAATTCCACAACAACTACCTAATACACACAGATATAAGTAAAGGGATGGAATAAGAATATGTACATATAAATATATGGATGGGCCATGACCGACCGGTATAGACAGATGCAGTAGATGGTATAAAAGTGTGGGTCTCTGTGTGTCTTTGTGTTTCTCCAGATAAGGAACAAGCTGAAGGAGCAGGGGTTACCTGCAGACATCAAAGTGACATGGAAAAAGCAGCCTGATGGGAAGGTCTTCCACAAGGAGGAAGAGGGGTCTCCCAAGAAAGAAGAGGAGGAGAAGATGAAGAAGAGGATGATGACAAAGAGAGAACTCTAGTTATGTAAAATGTTCTCCTTACATTTCTCTTTTTATTACATTAATATTCTGTACTGGGATGTATTTTCTGTTTGGTTTTCGCCAGGCATAATGGGACCCATGTCGTTCAAAAGGTTTTGACTCACTTTTGACTCATCTGTCCATAAAACATTCTTCTAAGAGTCTGGATGATCATCCATGTGCTTCCAGGTGCATTTTGGCTAACTTTAGACAACTGTTTGGACTAGATGGGTCCCATTATGTCTGATGAAAACCAAACACTGCATTCCACAGTAAAACACCTCATATCAATTGTCAAGCATGGTGGTGGTAGTGTGATGGTTTGAGGATGCTTTGCTGAGTTAAAGCAGTTCTGCATGGAAGAGTGGTCCACAATTCCTCCACAGCAATGTGAGAGACTGATCAACAACTACAGGAAGCATTTGGTTGCAGTCATTAGAGCTAAAGGTGGAACAACCAGTTATTGAGTGTAAAGGGGAAATTACTTTTTCACACAGGGGAATTGGGTGTTAAATAACATTGTTAATTAATTAGATATAATGAGTATAAATATGTTTTGTTATTTTGTAAACTCATGTTCACTTTATCAAATATTAGGTTTTGGTTGAAGATCTAATAATATTCAGTATTACATTTTGCAAAAAATAGAAAATCAGAAAGGGGACAAATACTTTTTCACAGCACTGTAAGTATCAATGTGTTTTTCTAATTGGAATTTAACTTTCTTTAATTGAAAATGTATTTAGACCATAGTTTATATACTGCATAGCCAATGCAGTCTCAGCACGTTTTAATTGGTTAATGAAGATGTCTTTTCTGATGATCAAATAAATACTTGTTGCAGATTGACAGTATAGGTCTAGAGTTGTGATTCTTCAAGTTTCAACAAAATATTTTTTAAATGTTTATTTTACACATTTTACCTTAGTGATAAAGACATCTAGACATAATGTGTAATCAAGTCCTCTCTTCAGGACTCTGATACACTGGTACCAGTTAGAACCATGTCCTGCTGACCAGAGATTTAGTTGCGTTTTACATAACTTCCTCAAATCAGACATAGGGGAACTTTACCACATCAAGCCACACCCAGGATATTTTCTGGAACACACAATGCTGTGACATAAGTAACTAACCTGGTCTCAGATCTGTTTGTGGCCTCTTGACAACTCTCATGTGTGTTGTGGTTCTGTGTGGCTCAGTTTGTAGAACATGGTGCTTTCAATGCCAGGATTGTTGGTTTGTTTCCCCTGAGACCACCAATATGGAAAATGTATGCTTGACCACTGTCACTTTTGGATAAAAGGTAAACAATGGAAATATTCTATTTTATACTATAGTCTATAATAGTCTGAACAGAAATATAATATTTCATTTCAGTTACAGTTACAGTTCATATGAGGAAATCAGTCAATTGAAATAAATAAGTTAGGCCCTAGTCAATGGATTTCACATGATCGGGAAAACAAAACTGCACATTTTAGAGTGGCCTTTTATTGTCCCCAGCACAAGGTGGACCTGTCACCTTGGCCTATCAGATCATAATGAATTCAATGACTTGGACAGGGGGGAGTTGATCCTACATTCAGAAAAAAACATTACACAAGGGTTGTTTGGCTGTTTCCATAGGAGAACCCTTTGAAGAACACTTCCTGGTTCCAGGTAAAACACTTTTGCCCTGGTAGAACCATTTTGGGATCCATGTAGAACCCTCTGTGGAAACGGCTTTATATGACAGAGTAATGACAGAGGAGAGAGAGGGCAGAGAACTCAGTAACAGAGGAGAGAGAGGGCAGAGAACTCAGTAACAGAGGAGAGAGAGGGCAGAGAACTAAGTGACAGAGGAGAGAGTGGGCAGAGAACTCAGTAACAGAGGAGAGAGAGGGCAGAGAACTCAGTAACAGAGGAGAGAGAGGGCAGAGAACTCAGTGACAGAGGAGAGAGAGTGGGCAGAGAACTCAGTGACAGAGGAGAGAGAGTGGGCAGAGAACTCAGTGACAGAGGAGAGAGAGTGGGCAGAGAACTCAGTGACAGAGGAGAGAGAGTGGGCAGAGAACTCAGTGACAGAGGAGAGAGAGGGGGCAGAGAACTCAGTGACAGAGGAGAGAGAGGGGGCAGAGAACTCAGTGACAGAGGAGAGAGAGAGGGCAGAGAACTCAGTGACAGAGGAAGAGAGAGGGCAGAGAACTCAGTGACAGAGGAGAGAGAGGGCAGAGAACTCAGTGACAGAGGAGAGAGAGAGGGCAGAGAACTCAGTGACAGAGGAGAGAGAGAGGGCAGAGAACTCAGTGACAGAGGAGAGAGAGAGGGCAGAGAACTCAGTGACAGAGGAGAGAGAGAGGGCAGAGAACTCAGTGACAGAGGAGAGAGAGTGGGCAGAGAACTCAGTGACAGAGGAGAGAGAGGGCAGATAACTCAGTGACAGAGGAGAGAGAGTGGGCAGAGAACTCAGTGACAGAGGAGAGAGAGGGGGCAGAACACCCAATGAACCAGGAGTTAATGTATGGCTTTATTCATTTTTACCAAAGCAAAACAAAATAACCACCTTGAGAACATACATATTTATACCCAGGTGCTATTGGTTAATCTCATTTTCAGGGAGTGAGAGCTGAGACCAGGGCAGCTGGGTTACTGCCTGTCTATGTGGTGTACCTCCAGCCCTCTTCTAGTGAAGTGGCTTTACCTGGGAGTGTCACTCTCAATTCAGGCCTCACTGACCTGAACAATACTTGAAACCACACAAACCTTCATTTTTGGACGTGTGGAGTTGGGTCCTTTTCTGTAAAATGAGAACATTTCTGGGCGATATGTCTGTCTAGAGGAGTGGGTTATCTCCTTTGGATCAAGAGCATCATCACATGCAAATATTCTGTGCCACCTCTCTAGCTGTTTCCTTCTCTAGTTCTGTCCAACCCCTTATCCAGTGGGATGAATGTCACGTCACAGTTGTTTTTGTATATAAATAACACATTCAAAGTATTTAGGAACAGTGTAAGGTTTATAGGGCAAAACCGGAGAGAAGCGGAGAGAGAGAGAGAGTTACCTTCAAACAACAGGTGAGGCCATTTTGGATTGTATGATCATGTTGGAAATCTAACAACTATATTGTCGTGAAATGTATTTAAATATAAATATTTTAAAAGTTGGTGCCAATTTTAGATGAAATGGTACATTTCCAAAAAACTTTGAACACAAACTCAAATTGTGTAATATCCTCTGTCTTGTGTTCAAAAGCTTTCATTGTGTTTTCATTGTGTTTAAAGTCAGGCAGTGTGTGACCATAGGAATCCTGTTCAGGGGATCCTGTTTCTTGACTTTAATTTAACACTTTATTTATTCCCCATTTGAAGGTTCCAGTGTAGAATAATCAACCATGTGTTCTAACCCTTGTTGGCTCTCTGGAGACGTTATGTTGAGGTTTTTCACCACTACCCACTTCCAATACTTTAGAAACCTAACCTAACAATCACTGATTGTTCCTGTCTCTGAACAGGTGATAACCCTCTATGTGGGGAGCATTATCTTCACCTGTCCTGTCACATCATATCAGTAAAGAAGGAGAAAGACAGTTTGCATTGGTAAAGTGTTGCAACCTTGAAGTGCATTCATTTTAATCATATATCCTTTGAATTTCACAGTGATGGAAACGTTGTTGTATCTCACCCTGCTATCTCAGGTCAGTTTACTGTGTGTGTGTCCCAGCAAACATGCCCACATTGGGCCGATACGTTATTGCTAATCGGCTCCATATTGGCTCCCAAGACATTGGCCCAGTGTGGCCCAGTGTGGCCCAGTGTGGACAGCCCATATCTGGTGAGGACAGCCTTCACTGTTCCTGAAATAAACTGACTCTTTGGATCAGCTGTCCGTATTGGGTCCATTTGGTTCCCAAAATGATCTTATGTATTGGCACCGTGTGTATTGACCACCTTATGGTCATTTTTCAGTTATATCTCTCTTCTGTACGGGTATTTATGTATATCATTTATTTAGCACAAATTAAATACAATATTGCTAAAGTAATGAATAAATTGTAACATTTATGAGCCCTAATTTCTGTTAGGTGTTTTCACATGTGGTTCTGTTTAAAATAACTGATCTCAGTCCTGTTTAAAGTGAACTGTGGTAAAAAAGAGAGTAACATTCCTCAGTCCTCTTTGTATTCACACTGCACTTGGCTCAGACCACCTTGAGTTCACTTCGGGGCTCTCTTGAGGGTTCTGAGTTCCTGTGGAGTATTCACACTGTTTAAAAAATGTAGCGAACCTCACTGAGTTCACAGAAATGATCTGAAAGGGACCAAGTGTGAAAACACCCTTGTATACTGAGCAAAAAAATAAATGTCCTCTCACTCTCAACTGCATTTATTTACAGCAAACTTAACAAGTCTAAATATTTGTATGAACATAACAAGATTCAACAACTGAGACATAAACTGAACAAGTTCCACAGACATGTGACTAACAGAAATGGAATAGTGTGTTGCTGAACAAAGTGTGGGTGAAAATCTAAAGTAACAGTCAGTATCTGGTATGGCCACCAGCTGCATTAATTACTGCTGTGCATCTCCTCCTCATGGACTGCACCAGATTTGCCAGTTCTTGCTGTGAGATGTTACCCCACTCTTCCACCAAGGCACCTGCAAGTTCTCAGACATTTCTGGGGGAATGGCCCTAGCCCTTACCTTCCGATCCAACAGATCCCAGACGTGCTCAATGGGATTGAGATCCGGGCTCTTCGCTGGCCATGGCAGAACACTGACATTCCTGTCTTGCAAGAAATCACGCAAAGAACGAGCAGTACGGCTGGTGGCATTGTCATGCTGGAGGGTCATGTCAGGATGAGCCTGCAGGAAGGGTACCACATGAGGGAGGAGGATGTCTTTCCTGTAACGCACGGCATTGAGATTGCATGCAATGACAACAAGCTCAGTCCGATGATGCTGTGACACACCGCCTCAGACCATGACGGACCCTCCACCTCCAAATCGATCCCGCGCTATATTACAGGCCTCGGTGTAAAGCTCATTCCATCGACGATCAACGCGAATCCGACCATCACCCCTGGTGAGACAAAACCATGACTCGTCTGTGAAGAGCACTTTTTGCCAGTCCTGTCTGGTCCAGCGACGATGGGTTTGTTGCCGGTGATGTCTGGTGAGGACCTGCCTTACAACAGGCCTACAAGCCCTCAGTCCAGCCTCTCTCAGCCTATTGCGGACACTCTGAGCACTGATGGAGGGATTGTGCGTTCCTGGTGTAACTCGGGCAGTTGCTGTTGCCATCCTGTACCTGTCCCGCAGGTGTGAAGTTCAGTTGTACCGATCCTGTGCTGGTGTTGTTACACGTGGTCTGCCACTGCGAGGACGATCAGCTGTCCATCCTGTCTCCCTGTAGCGCTGTCTTAGCCATCTCACAGTACGGACATTGCAATGTATTGCTCTGGCCACATCTGCAGTCCTCATGCCTCCTTGCAGCATGCCTACGGCACGTTCATGCAGATGAGCAGGGACCCTGGGCATCTTTCTTTTGGTGTTTTTCAGAGTCAGTAGAAAGGCCTCTTTAGTGTCCTACGTTTTCATAACTGTGACCTTAATTGCCTACCGACTGTAAGCTGTTAGTGTCTTAACAACCGTTCCACAGGTCCATGTTCATTATTTGTTTATGGTTCATTGAACAAGCATGGAAACAGTGTTTAAACCCTTTACAATGAAGATCTGTGAAGTTATTTGGATTTTTACAAATTATCTTTGAAAGACAGGGTATTGAAAAAGGGACGTTTCATTTTTTACTGAGTTTATATCTAATGTCTTACAGAAAGACAACATAGTTTCTGCTGTAATTCACTGAGATGTTGCTGCTGGGCTTTGACTGGGCCAGCCCTTGTTGGGAAGGTGTGAGCTTTGATTGGGCTAGCCCTTGTTGGGAAGGTGTGAGCTTTGATTGGGCTAGCCCTTGTTGGGAAGGTGTGAGCTTTGACTGGGCTAGCCCTTGTTGGGAAGGTGTGAGCTTTGACTGGGCTAGTCCTTGTTGGGAAGGTGTGAGCTTTGACTTGAATTGTCCTTGTTGGGAAGGTGTGAGCTTTGACTTGGATTGTCCTTGTTGGGAAGGTGTGAGCTTTGACTTGGATTGTCCTTGTTGGGAAGGTGTGAGCTTTGACTGGGCTAGTCCTTGTTGGGAAGGTGTGAGCTTTGACTTGGATTGTCCTTGTTGGGAAGGTGTGAGCTTTGACTTGAATTGTCCTTGTTGGGAAGGTGTGAGCTTTGACTTGGATTGTCCTTGTTGGGAAGGTGTGAGCTTTGACTTGGATAGTCCTTGTTGGGAAGGTGTGAGCTTTGACTGGGCTAGTCCTTGTTGGGAAGGTGTGAGCTTTGACTGGGATAGTCCTTGTTGGGAAGGTGTGAGCTTTGACTGGGATAGTCCTTGTTGGGAAGGTGTGAGCTTTGACTGGGATAGTCCTTGTTGGGAAGGTGTGAGCTTTGACTGGGCTAGCCCTTGTTGGGAAGGTGTGAGCTTTGACTGGGCTAGCCCTTGTTAGGACGGTGTGAGCTGGTACTGGGCTAGCCCTTGTTGGGAAGATGTGAGCTTTGACTTGGCTAGCCCTTGATGGGCTGGTGTGGGCTTTCTTTGGGCTTGCTGTTGGCTAGCCAATCCCCACCTTGCCCACTGAAAACTCACGCAGGGCAAGTGCAGACATGTACACTGGGTGTGTGTGTGTTCATGGCTTTAGGTGTATTTGTGTTTACAGATGTAGTTTGTGTGTGTGTGTTCATGGCTTTAGGTGTATTTGTGTTTACAGATGTAGTTTGTGTGTGTGTGTTTGCTCACCTGGGAGTATAACATGTCCACAGATCCATAGATAGTGTGGTTAGGGGTGAGAAGTTGATGGAGAAAATGTCCCTCATTAATCATTATTCTGTTAACAGGGTTCTACACACCTTCCTCATGTCTTCATCAGTATCACCTCATTACCAACAATATGAACTGGACTGATGCCCAGAGATACTGCAGAGAGAAATACACTGATCTGGCTACAGTAGATGACATGGAGGACCTGAACAGTCTGATAACTAGTGCCAATTGTAGTTACTACGTCTGGATTGGACTGCGGAAGGGAGACTCCATGAAGTGGCACTGGTCCCTGTCAGACAGACGTTTCTACAGAGATGGGGAGACTGAGTTCAGAAACTGGGACACTGGGACACCCCAAAATGGTAACTGTGCTTTAATGAGTACAGCTGGTCTGTGGAACAACACCTCCTGTGATGACCAGCATCACTTCATCTGTTATGATGGTGAGTGTTTACATACTAATGATGAAGCCTGTTCTAAGTGCTGGAGCTGCCATTGAGTTGAAACATAGACTCATGATAGCTTTAAGTTGTTAATCAGTTATTGATCTGTTATCAAATCAATGACAACATGTACTATAGATGATCAGTAGATGATATTTCACTGGATATTTGTATTGATTATTCAATTTGACTTTTGCAGGAAAACAAGGCACCAACCTAACATACGTCTTAATTCAGGAGAACAAGACCTGGATAGATGCTCAGAGTTACTGCAGACAGTATCACACAGACCTGGTCAGTGTGAGGAACCAGACTGAGAACACAGAGATAGAGAAGAAGATATCACTGAGGGGACTTCCTGTGTGGATCGGTCTGTTTCAAGACTCCTGGAGATGGTCAGACCAGAGTGACTCCTCATTCAGAAACTGGCTGTCAGGATATCCTGTAAGAAATGAGAAAGGCCTGTGGTGGCAATATATTTTTATATATAAGAGAAGAGGAAACTGCTCTCTGGTGAATTCTTATCCTAATCGCTCTGATCCTAGTAAATGGATAAATCATCCCTGTGAGTTAACTCATCCTTTCATCTGCTATGGTAAGTTACCATATTCTCCACCTGATCTACCTTATATAATAATGACAGGAGAACTCTAATGTTGCCCCATGATTCACTACTGTCGTTGTGGGATTGTATTCTCTTGTCGGCCCAGCTGTGGAGACCCCTGAGAAACCCCAACTGAAGAGACAGGTGGTGAGAATGAAGATGACCCCAAAGGATCAAAATCTGAACTTCAGTGATCCTGCTGTTCAGGACTCCATCTTACAAGAGGTGAGTTTTACCCTGATCATGAAGAACCAACTCAGCAATGATACAAACTGTACAGACCTCTTCTCTGGTCTGAGTCCTAGTCTGTTGTGGATGTCCTCCTCTCTAGTCTGGTTCCTTGTCTGCTGTGGATGAACTCCTCTCTGGTCTGGGTCCTAGTCCGTTGTGGATGAACTCCTCTCTGGTCTGGGTCCTAGTCCGTTGTGGATGACCTCTCTCTGGTCTGGTTCAAAGTCTATTGTGGATGACCTCCACTCTTGTCTGGGTTCTAGTGACCAAACTCTCTGAGGGTGTTTCAGGGAGTGTGTTTGCAGAAAACACATTTCTAATTTACCCATGCGTATTAAAACACACTTGTACATGTGTGAAATAGGTCAAATATAAGCCTCATCTCCTCATAGAGTCAAAGGGTTGAAGTGAAGAACGTCTCAGTACAGCAGGAAGGAATGGTAGTTGTAGATCTTCAGAATGACTAATACAGAGTGAAATATTCTAATAAATCAAATCTCATTTTTCACAAACACATGGTTAGCAGATGTTATTGTGAGTGTGTGAAATGCTTGTGCTTCTAGTTCTGACAGTGCAACAATATCTAACAACTAATCTAACAATTCCACAACAACTACCTAATACACACAAATCTAATTAAAGGGATGGAATAAGAATATGTACATATAAATATATGGATGGGCCATGACCGACCGGTATAGACGAGATGCAATAGATGGTATAAAAGTGTGGTTCTCTGTGTGTCTTTGTGTTTCTCCAGATAAGGAACAAGCTGAAGGAGCAGGGGTTACCTGCAGACATCAAAGTGACATGGAAAAAGCAGCCTGATGGGAAGGTCTTCCACAAGGAGGAAGAGGGGTCTCCCAAGAAAGAAGAGGAGGAGAAGATGAAGAAGAGGATGATGACAAAGAGAGAACTCTAGTTATGTAAAATGTTCTCCTTACATTTCTCTTTTTTATTTAGATTAATTATCTGTACTGGGATTTATTTTCTGAACCTAATTAAATGTGTTTTATTATAAACATTAATATTGTTTTATGTTTTTCTCTACAATTTTCTTGACTTGGTTGTTTTATTACAGGGTGTGTTCTCAAGATAGACTTTCACACATCATGTCTGTAAATGAGTTATCTGTAGTTATGTTGATATACAGTGCTGGGAAAAAGTATTTGCCTCCTTTCTAATTTTCTCAACTTTTACATATTTTTGATGCTGAATGTTATCTGATCTTCAAAGAAAACAGAATATTAGATGAAGGGAACCTGAGTGAACAAATAACACAACAATTAGATACTTATTTAATTTATTTCATAACAAAGTTATGTAACACCCAATGTTCACGTGTTAAAAAGTAACTCAGGGACATTTGTGGGTTTTCAATCATGAACTGGTCGTTTCAAGTCCAGCCACAACATCTCAAATGGGATCATTAGGTCTGGATTTTGACTAGGTCATTCCAATACTTCAAATGTGTTGCTTTTTAACCATTTTCATGTAGACTTGATTGTGTGTTTTGGATCAATGTCTTGCTGCATGACCCACCTGCGTTTCAGCATCAGCTCACAGACGGATGGCCTGACATTCTCCTGTAGAATTCTCTGATACAGAGCAGAATTCATGGTTCCTTTTATAAAGGCAAGTCGTCCAGGTCCTGAGGCAGCAAAGCATCCTCAAACCTTCACACTACCACCACCATGCTTGACCGTTGGTAGAGAGTTTTTACTGTGGAATGCAGTGTTTGGTTTTCGCCAGGCATAATGGGACCCATGTCGTTCAAAAAGTTTGGACTCATCTGTCCATAAAACATTCTTCTAAGAGTCTGGATGATCCTCCATGTGCTTCCAGGTGCATTTTGGCTAACTTTAGTCAACTGTTTGGACTAGATGGGTCCCATTATGTCTGATGAAAACAAACTGCATTCCACAGTAAAAATCATACCAGTAGTCAAGCATGGTGGTGGTAGTGTGATGGTTTGAGGATGCTTTGCTGAGTTAAAGCAGTTCTGCATGGAAGAGTGGGCCACAATTCCTCCACAGCAATGTGAGAGACTGATCAACAACTACAGGAAGCGTTTGGTTGCAGTCATTAGAGCTAAAGGTGGAACAACCAGTTATTGAGTGTAAAGGGGCAATTACTTTTTCACACAGGGAATTGGGTGTTAAATAACTTTGTTAATTAAATAGATAAAATAAGTATAAATATTTTTGTTACTTGTAAACTCAAGTTCACTTTATCTAATATTAGGTTTTGGTTGAGGATCTGATAACATTCAGTATCAAAAACATGTAAAAATAAAGAATCAGAAAGGGGACAAATACTTTTTCACAGCACTGTAAGTAGCAATGTGTTTTTCTAACTGGAATGTAACTTTCTTTAATTGAACATGTATTTAGACCATAGTTTACATACTGCATAGTAAATGCAGTCTCAGCACGTTTTAATTGGTTAATGAAGATGTCTTTTCTGATGATCAAATAAATACTTGTTGCAGATTGACAGTATAGGTCTAGAGTTGTGATTCTTCAAGTTTCAACTTAATATTATTTAAATGTTTATTTGACACATTTTACCCTAATTATAAAGACATCTAGACATAATGTGTAATCAAGTCCTCTCTTCAGGACTCTGATACACTGGTACCAGTTAGAACCATGTCCTGTTGACCAGAGCTTTAGTTACGTTTTACATAACTTCCTCAAATCAGACAGAGGGGAACTTTACCACATCAAGCCAGACCCAGGATATTTCCTGGAACACACAATCATGTGACATTAGTAACTAACCTGGTCTCAGATCTGTTTGTGGCCTCTTGCCAACTCTCATGTGTGTTGTGGTTCTGTGTGGCTCAGTTTGTAGAACATGGTGCTTTCAATGCCAGGATTGTTGGTTTGCTTCCCCTGAGGCCATTAATGTGGAAAATGTATGCTTGACAACTGTCACTTTTGGATAAATGGTAAACAATGGAAATATTATATTTTATACTATAGTCTATAATAGTCAGAACAAAAATATAATATTTCATTGATTTTACTCAGTTACAGTTCATATGAGGAAATCAGTCAATTGAAATAAATAAGTTAGGCCTTAGTTAATGGATTTCACATGATCGGGAAAACAAAACTGCACATTTTAGAGTGGCCTTTTATTGTCCCCAGCACAAGGTGGACCTGTCACCTTGGCCTATCAGATCATAATGAATTAAATGACTTGGACAGGGGGGAGTTGATCCTACATTCAGAAAAAACATTACACAAGGGTTGTTCGGCTGTCTCCATAGGAGAACCCTTTGAAGAACACTTCCTGGTTCCAGGTAAAACACTTTTTGCCCTGGTAGAACCATTTTGGGTTCCATGTAGAACCCTCTGTGGAAAGGGTTTTATATGACAGAGTAATGACAGCAGAGAGAGAGGGCAGAGAACTCAGTGACAGAGGAGAGAGAGGGCAGACAACTCAGTGACAGAGGAGAGAGAGTGGGCAGAGAACTCAGTGACAGAGGAGAGAAAGGGCAGAGAACTCAGTGACAGAGGAGAGAGAGAGGGCAGAGAACCCAGTGACAGAGGAGAGAGAGTGGGCAGAGAACTCAGTGACAGAGGAGAGAGAGGGCAGACAACTCAGTGACAGAGGAGAGAGAGGGGGCAGAGAACTCAGTGACAGAGGAGAGAGAGGGCAGAGAACTCAGTGACAGAGGAGAGAGAGTGGACAGAGAACTCAGTGACAGAGGAGAGGGAGGGCAGATAACTCAGTGACAGAGGAGAGAGAGTGGGCAGAGAACCCAGTGACAGAGGAGAGAGTGGGCAGAGAACTCAGTGACAGAGGAGAGAGTGGGCAGAGAACTCAGTGACAGAGGAGAGAGAGGGCAGATAACTCTGTGACAGAGGAGAGAGAAGTGGGCAGAGAACTCAGTGACAGAGGAGAGAGAGTGGGCAGAGAACTCAGTGACAGAGGAGAGAGAGGGGGCAGAGAACTCAGTGACAGAGGAGAGAGAGAGGGCAGAACACCCAATGAACCAGGAGTTAATGTAGGGCTTTATTCCTTTTTACCAAAGCAAAACAAAGATAACCACCTTGAGAACATACATATTTATACCCAGGTGCTATTGGTTAATCTCATTTTCAGGGAGTGAGAGCTGAGACCAGGGCAGCTGGGTTACTGCCTGTCTCTGTGGTGCACCTCCAGCCCTCTTCTAGTGAAGTGGCTTTACCTGGGAGTGTCACTCTCAATTCAGGCCTCACTGACCTGAACAATACTGAAACCAAACAAACCTTCATTTTTTGGACGTGTGGAGTGGGTCCTTTTCTGTACAATGAGAACATTTCTGGGCAATATGTCTGTCTAGAGGAGTGGGTTATCTCCTTTGGATCAAGAGCATCATCACATGCAAATATTCTGTGTTCCTCTCTAACTGTTTCCTTCTCTAGCTCTGTCCAACCCCTTATCCAGTGGGATGAATGTCACGGCACAGTTGTTTTTGTATGTAAATAACACATTAAATGAAATGTGGAACAGTGTAAGGTTTATAGGGCAAAACCGGAGAGACGCGGAGAGAGAGAGAGTTACCTTCAAACAACAGGTGAGGCCATTTTGGATTGTTTAATCATGTTGGAAATCTAGCAACTATATTGTCGTGAAATGTATTTAAATATAAATATTTTAAAAAGTTGGTGCCAATTTTAGATGAAATGGTACATTTCCAAAATTCTTTGGAACACAAACTCAAATTGTGTAATATCCTCTGTCTTGTGTTCAAAACCTTTCATTGTGTTTTCATTGTGTTTAAAGTCAGGCAGTGTGTGACCATAGGAATCCTGTTCAGGGGATCCTGTTTCTTGACTTTAATTAACACTTTATTTATTCCCCATTTGAAGGTTCCAGTGTAGAATAATCAACCATGTGTTCTAACCCTTGTTGACTCTCTGGAGACTTTATGTTGAGGTTTTTCACCACTACCCACTTCCAATACTTTAGAAACCTAACCTAACAATCCTGATTGTTCCTGTCTCTGAACAGGTGATAACCCTCTATGTGGGGAGCATTATCTTCACCTGTCCTGTCACGTCATATCAGTAAAGAAGGAGAAGACAGTTTGCATTTGTAAAGTGTTGAAACGTTGAAGTGCATTCATTTAAAAAATATCCTTTGAATTTCACAGTGATGGAAACGTTGTTTGTATCTCACCCTGCTGATCTCAGGTCAGTTTACTGTGTGTGTGTCCCAGCAAACATGCCCACATTGGGCCGATGTGTTCTTGATAATCGGCTCCATATTGTCCACCAAGACATTGGCCCAGCGTGGCCCAGTGTGGCCCAGTGTTTGTCAGCTCATATCTGGTGAGGACAGCCTTCACTGTTCCTGAAATAATCAAATCAAATCAAAGTTAATTTGTCACGTGCTCCGAATACAACATGTTTAGACCTTACAGTGAAATGCGTACCAGGCAGTGACGCTAACCAACAGTGCAAAAAAGGTATTAGGTGAAAAATAGGTAAATAAAGAAATAAAAACAACAGTAAATAGACAGTGAAAAATAAAAGTAACGAGGCTATAAACAGGCACCAGTTAGTCAGGCTGATTGAGGTAGTATGTACATGTAGATACAGTTAAAGTGACTATGCAAATATGATGAACAGAGAGCAGCAGTAGCATAAAATAGGGTTGGCGGGTGGTGGGTGGCGGGACACAATGCAGTTAGCCCTGTTAGCCAATATGAAGGGGGCACTGGTTGGTCGGGCCAATTGAGGTAGTATGTACATGAATGTATAGTTAAAGTGACTATGCATATATGATAAACAGAGAGTAGCAGCAGCGTAAAAAGAGGGGTTGGCGGGTGGTGGGTGGCGGGACACAATGCAGTTAGCCCTGTTAGCCAATATGAAGGGGGCACTGGTTGGTCGGGCCAATTGAGGTAGTATGCACATGAATGTATAGTTAAAGTGACTATGCATATATGATAAACAGAGAGTAGCAGCAGCGTAAAAGAGGGGTTGGGGGGCACAATGCAAATAGTCCGGGTAGCCTTTTGATTACTTGTTCAGGAGTCTTATGGCTTGGGGGTAAAAACTGTAGAAAGCCTGTTTGTCCTAGACTTGGCACTCCGGTACCTCTTGCCATGCGATAGTAGAGAGAACAGTCTATGACTGGGTGGCTGGGGTCTTTGGCAACTTTTAGGGCCTTCCTCTGACACCGCCTGGTGTAGAGGTCCTGGATGGCAGGCAGCTTAGCCCCAGTGATGCACTGGGCCGTACGCACTACCTTCTGTAGTGCCTTGCGGTCGGAGGCCGAGCAATTGCCGTACCAGGCAGTGACGCAACCAGTCAGCATGCTCTCAGTGTTGCAGCTGTAGAACCTTTTGAGGATCTGAGGGACCCATGCCAAATCTTTTTAGTTTCCTGAGGCTGAATAGGCTTTGTCGTGCCCTCTTCACGACTGTCTTGGTGTGTTTGGACCATTCTAGATTGTTGGTGATGTGGACACCAAGGAACTTGAAGCTCTCAACCTGCTCCACTACAGCCCCGTCGATGAGAATGGGGGCGTGCTCGGTCCTCCTTTTCCTGTAGTCCACAATCATCTCCTTAGTCTTGGTTACGTTGAGGGATAGGTTGTTATTCTGGTACCACCCGGTCAGGTCTCTGACCTCCTCCCTATAGGCTGTCTCGTCGTTGTCGGTGATCAGGCCTACCACTGTTGTGTCATCAGCAATCTTAATGATGGTGTTGGGGTCGTGGCTGGCCATGCAGTCGTGGGTGAAAAGGGAGTACAGGAGGGGACTGAGCACCCACCCATGGGGGGCTCCAGTGTTGATGATCAGCGTGGCAGATGTGTTTCTACCTACCCTCACCACCTGGTGGCGTCCCGTCAGGAAGTCCAGGACTCAGTTGCAGAGGGAGGTGTTTATTCCCAGGATCCTTAGCTTAGTGGTGAACTTTGAGGGTACTATTGTGTTGCTGTAGTCAATGAATAGCATTCTCACATAAGTGTTCCTTTTGTCCAGGTGGAAAGGGCAGTGTGGAGTGCAATAGAGATTGCATCATCTGTGGATCTGTTTGGGCGGTATGCAAATTGGAGTGTGTCTAGGGTTTCGGGGATAATGGTGTTGATGTGAGCCATTACCAGCCTTTCAAAGCACTTCATGGCTACGGTCATGAGTGCTACGTGTCTGTAGTAATTTAGGCAGGTTGCCTTCATGTTCGTGGGCACAGGGGACTATGGTGGTCTGCTTGAAACATGTTGGTATTACAGACTCAATCAGGGACGTGTTGAAAATGTCAGTGAAGACACCTGCCAGTTGGTCAGCACATGCCCGGAGCACACGTCCTGGTAATCCGTCTGGCCCCGCAGCCTTGTGAATGTTGACCTGTTTAAAGGTCTTACTCACGTCGGCTACGGAGAGCGTGATCACACAGTCGTCATTGTTGCTTGCCTCGAAGTGAGCATAGAAGTGATTTAGCTCATCTGGTAGGTTTTAGTCACTGGGCAGCTCGCGGCTGTGCTTCCCTTTGTAGTCTGTAATAGTTTGCAAGCCCTGCCACATAAGACGAGCGTCGGAGCCGGTGTAGTACGATTCAATCTTAGCCCTGTATGGATGCTTTGCCTGTTTGATGGTTTGTCGCAGGGCATAGCCAGGATTTCTTACAAGCTTCCTGGTTAGAGTCCCGCATCTTGAAAGCGGCAGCTCTACCCTTAGCTCAGTGCGAATGTTGCCTGTAATCCATGGCTTCTGGTTGGGGTATGTACGTACAGTCACTGTGGGGACGATGTCCTCGATGCACTTATTGATAAAGCCAGTGACTGATGTGGTGTACTTCTCAATGCCATCGGAAGAATCCCGGAACATGTTCCAGTCTGTGATAGCAAAACAGTCCTGTAGTTTAGCATCTGCTTCATCTGACCAATTTTATAGACCAAGTCACTGGTGCTTCCTGCTTTAATTTGTGCTTGTAAGCAGGAATCAGGAGTATAGAGTTGTGGTCGGATTAACCAAATGGAGGGCGAGGGAGAGCTTTGTACACGTCTCTGTGTGTGGAGTGCAGGTGATCCAGAATTGTTTTCCCTTTGGTTGCACATTTAACCTGTTGATAGAAATTAGGTAGAACTGATTTTAGTTTCCCTGCATTAACGTCTACAGCCACTAGGAGCGCCGCCTCTGGGTGAGTGGTTTCCTGTTTGCTTATTTCCTTATACAGCTGACTGAGTGCGGTCTCAGTGCAAGCATCTGTCTGTGGTGGTAAATAAACAGCCACTAAAAGTATAGCTGAAAACTCTCTAGGCAAGTAGAGTGGTCTGCAATTTATCACAAGATACTCTACTTCAGGAAAGCAAAATCTAGAGACTTCCTTAGATTTCGTGCACCAGCTGTTGTTTACAAATATGCACAGACCGCACTCTCGTCTTACTGGATTGTGCTGTTCTATCTTGCTGGTGCAACGTATATCCCGCTAGCTGAATATCCATGTTGTCATTCAGCCATGATTCCGTGAAACATAGGATATTACAGTTTTTGATGTCCCGTTGGTAGGATATTCGTGATCGTACCTCGTCTAATTTATTGTCCAATGATTGCACGTTGGCGAGCAATATTGACGGTAATGTTAGTAGGATATTCCTGATCGTACCTCGCCTAATTTATTGTCCAATGATTGCACGTTGGCGAGCAATATTGACGGTAACGGTAGTTTTACCACTTGCCTTCTGCGGATCCGTACGAGGCATCCAGCTGTGTCCTCTGTACCTGCGTCTCTTCCTCTTGCAAATAACTGGGATGTTGGCCTTGTCGGGTGTTAGGAGAATGTCCTGTGTGTCCTGCCTGTTGAAGAAAACATCTTTGTCTAATCCGAGGTGAGTGATCGCTGTCCTGATATCCAGAAGGTCTGTTTTGCTGTAAAATACAGTTGCAGAAACATTATGTACAAAATAAGTTACAAATAACGTGAAAAAAGGTCCTGAGTATATTGACCACCTTATGGTAATTTATCAGTTGTTTCTCTTATGTACAGGTATTAATTTAATTGCTAAAGTAATGAATAAATTGTAACATTTATGAGCCCTAATTTCTGTGAGGTGTTTTCACATATGATCCTGTTTAAAGTAACTGATCTCAGTCCTGTTTAAAGTATCTGATCTCAGTCCTGTTTAAAGTGAACTGTGGTATTCACTCTGCCTCTGGCTTTGAATGACGACTCAACTCTTTTGCTTGTGCACTTAACCTATTTTGTGGACAGAGTCCACTTTGCTTCACATTTCTATAATTAGAACAGAATCAAGATCTTTTTCCAACATTCACTCAACGCACCCTGGTTTTTTAAAAGTGCAGGACAAGACATTCAATCAGAATGTGTTACTGGACATCTAGATAAACATTTTACCTTAATGATAAGACAGCTAGACATAATGTGTAATCAAGTCCTCTCTTCAGGACTCTGATACACTGGTACCAGTTAGAACCATGTCCTGCTGACCAGAGCTTTAGTTAAGTTTTACATAACTTCCTCAAATCAGACAGAGGGGAACTTTACCACATCAAGCCAGACCCAGGATATTTCCTGGAACACACAATCATGTGACTTCAGTAATGAACCTGTTCTCAGATCTGTTTGTGGCCTCTTGTCAACTCTCATGTGTGTTGTGGTGCTGTGTGGCCTCAGTTTGTAGAACATGGTGCTTTCAATGCCAGGATTGTTGGTTTGTTTCCCCTGAGGCCACCAATATGGAAAATGTATGCTTTGACCACTTTTGGATGAAAGGTTATATTATATTTTATATTATGGTCTGCAGGGCATTCGGAAAGTATTCAGGCCCCTTGACTTTTTCCACATTTTGCTACTTTACAGCCTTATTACAAAGTGGATTAAATCGTTTTTTTCCCCTCATCAATCTACACACAATACCCCATAATGACAAAGAAAAACATGTTTTTAGAATTTTTTGCAAATGTATTACAAATAAAAATGGAAATATTAGATTTACATAAGTATTCAGACACTTTACTCAGTACTTTGTTGAAACACCTTTAACAGCGATTACAGCCTTGAGTCTTCTTGGGTATGATGCTACAAGCTTGGCACACCTGTATTTGGGGAGTTTCTCCCATTCTTCTCTGCAGATCCTCTAAAAGCTCTGTCAGGTTGGACGGAAGCGTCGCTGAACAAATATTTCAAGTCTCTCCAGAGTTGTTCGATCGGTTTGAAATCCGGCATCTGGCTGGACCACTCAAGGACATTCAGAGACTTGTCCCTAAGCCACTCCTACATTGTCTTGGCTGTCTGCTTAGGGTTGTTGTCCTGTTGGAAGGTGAGTTTTCACCATACATGGTGTCTGCGGTTGTGAGGCCGGTTGGACGTACTGTTAAATTCTCTAAAATTATGTTGGAGGCAGCTTATGGTAGAAAAAGTAATATTACATTCTCTGGCAACAGCTCTGGTGGACATTCCTGTAGTGAGCATGTCAATTGCAAGCTCCTTCAAAACTTGAGACATCTGTGGAATTATGTTGTGTGACAAAACTGCACATTTTAGAGTGGCCTTTTATTGTCCCCAGCACAAGGTGGACCTGTGTAATGATCATGCTGTTTAGTCAGCTTCTTGATATGCCACACCTGTCAGGTGGATCTTGGCCAAGGAGAAATGCTCACTAACAGGTTTGTAAACAAATAAAACATTTTTATAAATAAGCTTTATTGTGTTTATGAAGAATTTCTGGGATCTTTTATTTCAACTCATGAAACATGGGACCAAAAACTTTACGTGCTGCGTTCATATTTATGTTCATATTTATGTTCATATTTTTGTTCATATTTTTGTTCATTGTAGTTTGGTTATTATCAAGCTAGAAATGACAATGACCATAGGAGTTGCAAGAAAGCACAATAGATCTGGGACCTGCAAGCTACATACTGTAACTACCACACCATTCCGCAAGCATCTTAGGTGTGCTGATCTAGGATCAGTTTTGCCTTTCAGAACATAATGAATGAAACGACATGGACAGGGGGGAGCGGATCCTACATTCAGAAAAAAATGTACCAAAAGGGTTCTTCGACTGTATCCATATGACAACCCTTTGAATAATATCCCTTTCTGGTTCCATGTAGAACCCTTTTTAACACAGGTAGAACTCTTTTGGGTTCTATGTAGAACCCTCTGTGGAAAGGGTTTTACATGACAGTGCAACGACAGAGGAGAGGGAGGGCAGAGCACCCAATGACAGAGGAGAGGGAGGTCAGAGAACCCAATGACAGAGGAGAGGGAGGTCAGATAACACAATGACAGAGGAGAGGGAGGTCAGGGAACCCAATGACAGAAGAGAGGGAGGTCAGATAACCCAATGACAGAGGAGAGGGAGGTCAGAGAACACAATGACAGAGGAGAGGGAGATCAGAGAACAAAATGACAGAGGAGAGGGAGGTCAGAGAACACAATGACAGAGGAGAGGGAGATCAGAGAACACAATGACAGAGGAGAGGGAGGTTAGAGAACCCAATGACAGAGGAGAGGGAGGTCAGAGAACCAAATGACAGAGGAGAGGGAGGTCAGAGAACCCAATGACAGAGGAGAGGGAGGTCAGAGAACCCAATGACAGAGGAGAGGGAGGTCAGAACACCCAATGACAGAGGAGAGGGAGGTCAGAGAACCCAATGACAGAGGAGAGGGAGGTCAGAGAACCCAATGATAGAGGAGAGGGAGGTCAGAAAACCCAATGATAGAGGAGAGGGAGGTCAGGGAACCCAATGATAGAGGAGAGGGAGGTCAGAGAACCCAATGACAGAGGAGAGGGGGATCAGAGAACACAATGACAGAGGAGAGGGGAGGTCAGAGAACCCAATGATAGAGGAGAGGGAGGTCAGAGAACCCAATGACAGAGGAGAGGGAGGTCAGAGAACCCAATGACAGAGGAGCGGGAGGTCAGAGCACCCAATGACAGAGGAGAGGGTGGTCAGAGAACCCAATGACAGAGGAGAGGGAGGTCAGAGAACACAATGACAGAGGAGAGGGAGAGCAGAGTATCCAATGACCGAGGAGAGGGAGAGCAGATGACCCAATGACAGAGGAGAGGGAGGTCAGAGAACCCAATGACAGAGGAGAGGGAGGTCAGAGAACCCAATGACAGAGGAGAGGGAGGTCAGAGAACCCAATGACAGAGGAGAGGGAGGTCAGAGAACCCAATGACAGAGGAGAGGGAGGTCAGAGAACCCAATGACAGAGGAGAGGGAGGTCAGAGAACCCAATGACAGAGGAGAGGGAGGTCAGAGAACCCAATGACAGAGGAGAGGGAAGTCAGAGCAGCCAATGACAGAGGAGAGGGAGGTCAGAGAACCCAATGACAGAGGAGAGGGAGGTCAGAGAACCCAATGACAGAGGAGAGGGAGGTCAGAGAACCCAATGATAGATGGAGGGAGGTCAGAGAACCCAATGACAGAGGAGAGGGAGGTCAGAGAACCCAATGACAGAGGAGGGGAGGTCAGAGCACCCAATGACAGAGGAGAGGGGTCAGAGAACCCAATGACAGAGGAGAGGGAGGTCAGAGAACACAATGACAGAGGAGAGGGAGGTCAGAGAACCCAATGACAGAGGAGAGGGAGGTCAGAGAACCCAATGACAGAGGAGAGGGAGGTCAGAGAACAATGACAGAGGAGAGGGAGGTCAGAGAACCCGATGACAGAGGAGAGGGAGGTCAGAGAACCCAATGACAGAGGAGAGGGAGGTCAGAGAACCCAATGACAGAGGAGAGGGAGGTCAGAGAACCAATGACAGAGGAGAGGGAGGTCAGAGAACCCAATGACAGAGGAGAGGGAGGTCAGAGAACCCAATGACAGAGGAGAGGGAGGTCAGAGAACCCAATGACCGAGGGAGGTCAGAGAACCCAATGACAGAGGAGAGGGAGGTCAGAGAACCCAATGACAGAGGAGAGGGAGGTCAGAGAACCCAATGACAGAGGAGAGGGAGGTCAGAGAACCCAATGACAGAGGAGAGGAAGGTCAGAGAACCCAATGACAGAGGAGAGGGAGGTCAGAGAACCCAATGACAGAGGAGAGGGAGGTCAGAGAACCCAATGACAGAGGAGAGGGAGGTCAGAGAACCAATGACAGAGGAGAGGGAGGTCAGAGACCAATGACAGAGGAGAGGGAGGTCAGAGAACCCAATGACAGAGGAGAGGGAGGTCAGAGAACCATGACAGAGGAGAGGGAGGTCAGAGAACCCAATGACAGAGGAGAGGGAGGTCAGAGAACCCAATGACAGAGGAGAGGGAGGTCAGAGAACCCAATGACAGAGGAGAGGGAGGTCAGAGAACCCAATGACAGAGGAGAGGGAGGTCAGAGAACCCAATGACAGAGGAGAGGGAGGTCAGAGAACCCAATGACAGAGGAAAGGGAGGTCAGAGAACCCAATGACAGAGGAGAGGGAGGTCAGAGAACCCAATGACAGAGGAGAGGGAGGTCAGAGAACCCAATGACAGAGGAGAGGGAGGTCAGAGAACCCAATGACAGAGGAGAGGGAGGTCAGAGACCCAATGACAGAGGAGAGGGAGGTCAGAGAACCCAATGACAGAGGAGAGGGAGGTCAGAGAACCCAATGACAGAGGAGAGGGAGGTCAGAGAACCCAATGACAGAGGAGAGGGAGGTCAGAGAACCCAATGACAGAGGAGAGGGAGGTCAGAGAACCCAATGACAGAGGAGAGGGAGGTCAGAGAACCCAATGACAGAGGAGAGGGAGGTCAGAGAACCCAATGACAGAGGAGAGGGAGGTCAGAGAACCCAATGACAGAGGAGAGGGAGGTCAGAGAACCCAAAGACAGAGGAGAGGGAGGTCAGAGAACCCAATGACAGAGGAGAGGGAGGTCAGAGAACCCAATGACAGAGGAGAGGGAGGTCAGAGAACCCAATGACAGAGGAGAGGGAGGTCAAGAACCCAATGACAGAGGAGAGGGAGGTCAGAGAACCCAATGACAAGAGGAGAGGAGGTCAGAGAACCCAATGACAGAGGAGAGGGAGGTCAGAGAACCCAATGACAGAGGAGAGGGAGGTCAGAGAACCCAATGACAGAGGAGAGGGAGGTCAGAGAACCCAATGACAGAGAGAGGGAGGTCAGAGAACCCAGACAGAGGAGAGGGAGGTCAGAGCCCATGACAGAGGAGAGGGAGGTCAGAGAACCCAATGACAGAGGAGAGGGAGGTCAGAGAACCAATGACAGAGGAGAGGGAGGTCAGAGAACCAATGATAGAGGAGAGGGAGGTCAGAGAACCCAATGACAGAGGAGAGGGAGGGCAGAGAACCCATGACAGAGGAGAGGGAGGTCAGAGAACCCAATGACAGAGGAGAGGGAGGTCAGAGAACCCAATGACAGAGGAGAGGGAGGTCAGAGAACCCAATGAGAGAGGAGAGGGAGGTCAGAGAACACAATGACAGAGGAGAGGGAGGTCAGAGAACCCAATGACAGAGGAGAGGGAGGTCAGAGAACCCAATGACAGAGGAGAGGGAGGTCAGAGAACCCAATGACAGAGGAGAGGGAGGTCAGAGAACCCAATGACCAGAGGAGAGGGAGGTCAGAGAACCCAATGACAGAGGAGAGGGAGGTCAGAGAACCCAATGATAGAGGAGAGGGAGGTCAGAGCACCCAATGACAGAGAGGAGGGAGGTCAGAGAAACCCAAATGACAGAGGAGAGGAGGTCAGAGAACCCAATGACAGAGGAGAGGGAGGTCAGAGAACCCAATGACAGAGGAGAGGGAGGTCAGAACCCAATGACAGAGGAGAGGGAGGTCAGAGAACCCAATGACAGAGGAGAGGGAGGTCAGAGACACAATGACAGAGGAGAGGGAGGTCAGAGAACCCCAATGACAGAGGAGAGGGGGGTCAGAGAACCCAATGACAGAGGAGAGGGAGGTCAGAGAACCCAATGGACAGAGGAGAGGGAGGTCAGAGAACCCAATGGACAGAGGAGAGGAGGTCCGAGAACCCAATTGACAGAGGAGAGGGAGGTCAGAGAAACCCAATGAAGGGAGAGGGAGGTCAGAGAACCCAATGACAGAGGAGAGGGAGGTCAGAGAACCCAATGATAGAGGAGAGGGAGTCAGAGAACCCAATGACAGAGGAGAGGGAGGTCAGAGAACCCCAATGGACAGAGGAGAGGGAGAGTCAGAGAACCAATGACAGAGGAGAGGGAGGTCAGAGAACCCAATGACAGAGGAGAGGAGGTCAGAGAACCCAATGACAGAGGAGAGGGTGGTCAGAGAACCCAATGACCAGAGGAGAGGGAGGTCAGAGAACCCAATGACAGAGGAGAGGGAGGTCAGAGAACCCAAGGACAGAGGAGAGGGAGGTCAGAGAACCCAATGACAGAGGAGAGGGAGGTCAGAGAACCCAATGACAGAGGAGAGGGAGGTCAGAGAACCCAATGACAGAGGAGAGGGAGGTCAGAGAACCCAATGACAGAGGAGAGGGAGGTCAGAGAACCCAATGACAGAGGAGAGGGAGGTCAGAGAACCCAATGACAGAGGAGAGGGAGGTCAGAGAACCAAATGACAGAGGAGAGGGAGGTCAGAGAACCCAATGACAGAGGAGAGGGAGGTCAGAGAACCCAATGACAGAGGAGAGGGAGTCAGAGCACCAATGACAGAGGAGAGGGAGGTCAGAGAACCCAATGACTAGAGGAGAGGGAGGTCAGAGAACCCAATGACAGAGGAGAGGAGGTCAGAGAACCCAATGACAGAGGAGAGGGAGGTCAGAGAACCCAATGACAGAGGAGAGGGAGGTCAGAGAACCCAATGACAGAGGAGAGGGAGGTCAGAGAACCCAATGATAGAGGAGAGGGAGGTCAGAGAACCCAATGACAGAGAGAGGGAGGTCAGAGAACCCAATGACAGAGGAGAGGGGGGTCAGAGAACCCAATGACAGAGGAGAGGGAGGTCAGAGAACCCAATGACAGAGGAGAGGGAGGTCAGAGAACCCAATGACAGAGGAGAGGGAGGTCAGAGAACCCAATGACAGAGGAGAGGGAGGTCAGAGAACCCAATGACAGAGGAGAGGGAGGTCAGAGAACCCAATGACAGAGGAGAGGGAGGTCAGAGAACCCAATGACAGAGGAGAGGGAGGTCAGAGAACCCAATGACAGAGGAGAGGGAGGTCAGAGAACCCAATGACAGAGGAGAGGGAGGTCAGAGAACCCAATGATAGAGGAGAGGGAGGTCAGAGAACCCAATGACAGAGGAGAGGGAGGTCAGAGAACCCAATGACAGAGGAGAGGGAGGTCAGAGAACCCAATGACAGAGGAGAGGGAGGTCAGAGAACCCAATGACAGAGGAGAGGGAGGTCAGAGAACCAATGACAGAGGAGAGGGAGGTCAGAGAACCCAATGACAGAGGAGAGGGAGGTCAGAGAACCCAATGACAGAGGAGAGGGAGGTCAGAGAACCCAATGACAGAGGAGAGGGAGGTCAGAGAACCCAATGACAGAGGAGAGGGAGGTCAGAGAACCCAATGACAGAGGAGAGGGAGGTCAGAGAACCCCAATGACAGAGGAGAGGGAGGTCAGAGAACCCAATGACAGAGGAGAGGGAGGTCAGAGCACCAATGACAGAGGAGAGGGAGGTCAGAGAACCCAATGACAGAGGAGAGGGAGGTCAGAGAACCAATGACAGAGGAGAGGGAGGTCAGAGTACCCAATGACAGAGGAGAGGGAAGGTCAGAGCAGCCCAATGACAGAGGAGAGGGAGGTCAGAGAACCCAATGACAGAGGAGAGGGAGGTCAGAGAACCCAATGACAGAGGAGAGGGAGGTCAGAGAACCCAATGACAGAGGAGAGGGAGGTCAGAGAACCCAATGACAGAGGAGAGGGAGGGTCAGAGAACCCAAATGACAGAGGAGAGGGGGTCAGAGAACCCAATGACAGAGGAGAGGGAGGTCAGAGAACCCAATGACAGAGGAGAGGGAGGTCAGAGAACCCAATGACAGAGGAGAGGGAGGTCAGAGAACCCAATGACAGAGGAGAGGGAGGTCAGAGAACCCAATGACAGAGGGGAGGGAGGTCAGAGAACCCAATGACAGAGGAGAGGGAGGTCAGAGAACCCAATGACAGAGGAGAGGGATGGTCAGAGAACCCAATGACAGAGGAGAGGGAGGTCAGAGAACCCAATGACAGAGGAGAGGGAGGTCAGAGAACCCAATGACAGAGGAGAGGGAGGTCAGAGAACCCAATGACAGAGGAGAGGGAGGTCAGAGAACCCAATGACTAGAGGAGAGGGAGGTCAGAGAACCCAATGACAGAGGAGAGGGAGGTCAGAGAACCCAATGACAGAGGAGAGGGAGAGTCAGAATACCAATGACAGAGGAGAGGGAGGTCAGAGAACCCAATGACAGAGGAGAGGGAGGTCAGAGAACCCAATGACAGAGGAGAGGGAGGTCAGAGAACCCAATGACAGAGGAGAGGGAGGTCACAATGAGGGAGAGGGAGGTCAGAGAACCAATGACAGAGGAGAGGGAGGTCAGAGAACCCAATGACAGAGGAGAGGGAGGTCAGAGCACCCAATGACAGAGGAGAGGGAGGTCCAGAGAACCCAATGACAGAGGAGAGGGAGGTCAGAGAACCAATGACAGAGGAGAGGGAGGTCAGAGAACCCAATGACAGAGGAGAGGAGGTCAGAGAACCAATGACAGAGGAGAGGGAGGTCAGAGAACCCAATGACAGAGGAGAGGGAGGTCAGAGAACCCAATGACAGAGGAGAGGGAGGTCAGAGAACCCAATGACAGAGGAGAGGGAGGTCAGAGAACCCAATGACAGAGGAGAGGGAGGTCAGAGAACCCAATGACAGAGGAGAGGGAGGTCAGAGCACCCAATGACAGAGGAGAGGGAGGTCAGAGAACCCAATGACAGAGGAGAGGGAGGTCAGAGAACCCAATGACAGAGGAGAGGGAGGTCAGAGAACCCAATGACAGAGGAGAGGGAGGTCAGAGAACCCAATGACAGAGGAGAGGGAGGTCAGAGAACCCAATGACAGAGGAGAGGGAGGTCAGAGAACCCAATGACAGAGGAGAGGGAGGTCAGAGAACCCAATGACAGAGGAGAGGGAGGTCAGAGAACCCAATGACAGAGGAGAGGGAGGTCAGAGAACCCAATGACAGAGGAGAGGGAGGTCAGAGAACCCAATGACAGAGGAGAGGGAGGTCAGAGAACCCAATGACAGAGGAGAGGGAGGTCAGAGAACCCAATGACAGAGGAGAGGGAGGTCAGAGAACCCAATGACAGAGGAGAGGGAGGTCAGAGAACCCAATGACAGAGGAGAGGGAGGTCAGAGAACCCAATGACTAGAGGAGAGGGAGGTCAGAGAACCCAATGACTAGAGGAGAGGGAGGTCAGAGAACCCAATGACAGAGGAGAGGGAGGTCAGAGAAACCAATGACAGAGGAGAGGGAGGTCAGAGAACCCAATGACAGAGGAGAGGGAGGTCAGAGAACCCAATGACAGAGGAGAGGGAGGTCAGAGAACCCAATGACAGAGGAGAGGGAGGTCAGAGAACCCAATGACAGAGGAGAGGGAGGTCAGAGAACCCAATGACAGAGGAGAGGGAGGTCAGAGAACCCAATGACAGAGGAGAGGGAGGTCAGAGAACCCAATGACAGAGGAGAGGGAGGTCAGAGAACCCAATGACAGAGGAGAGGGAGGTCAGAGAACCCAATGACAGAGGAGAGGGAGGTCAGAGAACCCAATGACAGAGGAGAGGGAGGTCAGAGAACCCAATGACAGAGGAGAGGGAGGTCAGAGAACCCAATGACAGAGGAGAGGGAGGTCAGAGAACCCAATGACAGAGGAGAGGGAGGTCAGAGAACCCAATGACAATGGAGAGGGAGGTCAGAGAACCCAATGACAGAGGAGAGGGAGGTCAGAGAACCCAATGACAGAGGAGAGGGAGGTCAGAGAACCCAATGACAGAGGAGAGGGAGGTCAGAGAACCAAATGACTAGAGGAGAGGGAGGTCAGAGAACCCAATGACTAGAGGAGAGGGAGGTCAGAGAACCCAATGACAGAGGAGAGGGAGGTCAGAGAACCCAATGACAGAGGAGAGGGAAGTCAGAGCAACCAATGACAGAGGAGAGGGAGGTCAGAGAACCCAATGACAGAGGAGAGGGAGGTCAGAGAACCAATGACAGAGGAGAGGGAGGTCAGAGAACCCAATGACAGAGGAGAGGGAGGTCAGAGAACCCAATGACAGAGGAGAGGGAGGTCAGAGAACCCAATGACAGAGGAGAGGGAGGTCAGAGAACCCAATGACAGAGGAGAGGGAGGTCAGAGAACCAATGACAGAGGAGAGGGGCAGAGAACCCAATGAAAGAGGAGAGGAGGTCAGAGAACCCAATGACAGAGGAGAGGGAGGTCAAGATACCCAATGACAGAGGAGAGGGAGGTCAGAGGAACCAATGACAGAGGAGAGGGAGGTCAGAGAACCAATGACAGAGGAGAGGGAGGTCAGAGAACACAATGACAGAGGAGAGGGAGGTCAGAGAACCAATGACAGAGGAGAGGGAGGTCAGAGAACCCAATGACAGAGGAGAGGGAGGTCAGAGACACAATGACAGAGGAGAGGGAGGTCAGAGAACACAATGACAGAGGAAGGCGAGGTCAGAGAACCCAATGATAGAGCGAGAGGGAGGTCAGAGAACCAATGACAGAGGAGAGGGAGGTCAGAGAACCCAATGACAGAGGAGAGGGAGGTCAGAGAACCCAATGACTAGAGGAGAGGGAGGTCAGAGAACCCAATGACAGAGGAGAGGGAGGTCAGAGAACCCAATGACAGAGGGGAGGGAGGTCAGAGAACCCAATGACAGAGGAGAGGGAGGTCAGAGAACCCAATGACAGAGGAGAGGGAGGTCAGAGAACCCAATGACAGAGGAGAGGGAGAGTCAGAGCTAACCAATGACCCAATGACAGAGGAGAGGGAGGTCAGAGAACCCAATGACAGAGGAGAGGGAGGTCAGAGAACCCAATGACAGAGGAGAGGGAGGTCAGAGAACCCAATGACAGAGGAGAGGGAGGTCAGAGAACCCAATGACAGAGGAGAGGGAGGTCAGAGAACCCAATGACAGAGGAGAGGGAGGTCAGAGAACCCAATGACAGAGGAGAGGGAGGTCAGAGAACCCAATGACAGAGGAGAGGGAGGTCAGAGAACCCAATGACGAGGAGAGGGAGGTCAGAGAACCCAATGACAGAGGAGAGGGAGGTCAGGAGAACCCAATGACTAGAGGAGAGGGAGGTCAGAGAACCCAATGACAGAGGAGAGGGAGGTCAGAGAACCCAATGATAGAGGAGAGGGAGGTCAGAGAACCCAATGACAGAGGAGAGGGAGGTCAGAGAACCCAATGACTAGAGGAGAGGGAGGTCAGAGAACCAATGACAGAGGAGAGGGAGATCAGAGAACCCAATGACAGAGGAGAGGGAGGTCAGAGAACCCAATGACAGAGGAGAGGGAGAGTCAGAGAACCCAATGACAGAGGAGAGGGAGGTCAGAGAACCCAATGACAGAGGAGAGGGAGGTCAGAGAACCCAATGACAGAGGAGAGGGAGGTCAGAGAACCCAATGACAGAGGAGAGGGAGGTCAGAGAACCCAATGACAGAGGAGAGGGAGGTCAGAGAACCCAATGACAGAGGAGAGGGAGGTCAGAGAACCCAATGACAGAGGAGAGGGAGGTCAGAGAACCCAATGACAGAGGAGAGGGAGGTCAGAGAACCCAATGACAGAGGAGAGGGAGGTCAGAGAACCCAATGACAGAGGAGAGGGAGGTCAGAGAACCCAATGACAGAGGAGAGGGAGGTCAGAGAACCCAATGACAGAGGAGAGGGAGGTCAGAGAACCCAATGACAGAGGAGAGGGAGGTCAGAGAACCCAATGACAGAGGAGAGGGAGGTCAGAGAACCCAATGACAGAGGAGAGGGTGGTCAGAGAACCCAATGACAGAGGAGAGGGAGGTCAGAGAACCCAATGACAGAGGAGAGGGAGGTCAGAGAACCCAATGACAGAGGAGAGGGAGGTCAGAGAACCCAATGACAGAGGAGAGGGAGGTCAGACAGAGGAGAGGGAGGTCAGAGAACCCAATGACAGAGGAGAGGGAGGTCAGAGAACCCAATGACAGAGGAGAGGGAGGTCAGAGAACCCAATGACAGAGGAGAGGGAGGTCAGAGAACCCAATGACAGAGGAGAGGGAGGTCAGAGAACCCAATGACAGAGGAGAGGGAGGTCAGAGAACCCAATGACAGAGGAGAGGGAGGTCAGAGAACCCAATGACAGAGGAGAGGGAGGTCAGAGAACCCAATGACAGAGGAGAGGGAGGTCAGAGAACCCAATGACAGAGGAGAGGGAGGTCAGAGAACCCAATGACAGAGGAGAGGGAGGTCAGAGAACCCAATGACAGAGGAGAGGGAGGTCAGAGAACCCAATGACAGAGGAGAGGGAGGTCAGAGAACCCAATGACAGAGGAGAGGGAGGTCAGAGAACCCAATGACAGAGGAGAGGGAGGTCAGAGAACCCAATGACAGAGGAGAGGGAGGTCAGAGAACCCAATGACAGAGGAGAGGGAGGTCAGAGAACCCAATGACAGAGGAGAGGGAGGTCAGAGAACCCAATGACAGAGGAGAGGGAGGTCAGAGAACCCAATGACAGAGGAGAGGGAGGTCAGAGACCCAATGACAGAGGAGAGGGAGGTCAGAGAACCCAATGACAGAGGAGAGGGAGGTCAGAGAACCCAATGACAGAGGAGAGGGAGGTCAGAGAACCCAATGACAGAGGAGAGGGAGGTCAGAGAACCAATGACAGAGGAGAGGGAGGTCAGAGAACCAATGACAGAGGAGAGGGAGGTCAGACAACCCAATGACAGAGGAGAGGGAGGTCAGAGAACCCAATGACAGAGGAGAGGGAGGTCAGAGAACCCAATGACAGAGGAGAGGAGGTCAGAGACCCAATGACCAGAGGAGAGGGAGGTCAGAGAACCCAATGACAGAGGAGAGGGAGGTCAGAGAACCAATGACAGAGGAGAGGGAGGTCAGAGAACCCAATGACAGAGGAGAGGGAGGTCAGAGAACCCAATGACAGAGGAGAGGGAGGTCAGAGAACCCAATGACAGAGGAGAGGGAGGTCAGAACAACCCAATGACAGAGGAGAGGGAGGTCAGAGAACCCAATGACAGAGGAGAGGGAGGTCAGAGAACCCAATGACAGAGGAGAGGGAGGTCAGAGAACCAATGACAGAGGAGAGGGAGGTCAGAGAACCCAATGACAGAGGAGAGGGAGGTCAGAGAACCCAATGACAGAGGAGAGGGAGGTCAGAGAACCCAATGACAGAGGAGAGGGAGGTCAGAGAACCCAATGACAGAGGAGAGGGAGGTCAGAGAACCCAATGACAGAGGAGAGGGAGGTCAGAGAACCCAATGACAGAGGAGAGGGAGGTCAGAGAACCCAATGACAGAGGAGAGGGAGGTCAGAGAACCCAATGACAGAGGAGAGGGAGGTCAGAGAACCCAATGACAGAGGAGAGGGAGGTCAGAGAACCCAATGACAGAGGAGAGGGAGGTCAGAGAACCCAATGACAGAGGAGAGGGAGGTCAGAGAACCCAATGACAGAGGAGAGGGAGGTCAGAGAACCCAATGACAGAGGAGAGGGAGGTCAGAGAACCAAATGACAGAGGAGAGGGAGGTCAGAGAACCCAATGACAGAGGAGAGGGAGGTCAGAGAACCAATGACAGAGGAGAGGGAGGTCAGAGAACCCAATGACAGAGGAGAGGGAGGTCAGAGAACCCAATGATAGAGGAGAGGGAGGTCAGAAACCCAATGACAGAGGAGAGGGAGGTCAGAGAACCCAATGACAGAGGAGAGGGAGGTCAGAGAACCCAATGACAGAGGAGAGGGAGGTCAGAGAACCCAATGACAGAGGAGAGGGAGGTCAGAGAACCCAATGACAGAGGAGAGGGAGGTCAGAGAACCCAATGACAGAGGAGAGGGAGGTCAGAGAACCCAATGACAGAGGAGAGGGAGGTCAGAGAACCCAATGACAGAGGAGAGGGAGGTCAGAGAACCCAATGACAGAGGAGAGGGAGGTCAGAGAACCCAATGACAGAGGAGAGGGAGGTCAGAGAAACCCAATGACAGAGGAGAGGGAGGTCAGAGAACCCAATGACAGAGGAGAGGGAGGTCAGAGAACCCAATGACAGAGGAGAGGGAGGTCAGAGAACCCAATGACAGAGGAGAGGGAGGTCAGAGCACCCAATGACAGAGGAGAGGGAGGTCAGAGAACCCAATGACAGAGGAGAGGGAGGTCAGAGAACCCAATGACAGAGGAGAGGGAGGTCAGAGAACCCAATGACAGAGGAGAGGGAGGTCAGAGAACCCAATGACAGAGGAGAGGGAAGTCAGAGCAGCCAATGACAGAGGAGAGGGAGGTCAGAGAACCCAATGACAGAGGAGAGGGAGGTCAGAGAACCCAATGACAGAGGAGAGGGAGGTCAGAGAACCCAATGATAGATGAGAGGGAGGTCAGAGAACCCAATGACAGAGGAGAGGGAGGTCAGAGAACCCAATGACAGAGGAGAGGGTGGTCAGAGAACCCAATGACAGAGGAGAGGGAGGTCAGAGAACCCAATGACAGAGGAGAGGGAGGTCAGAGAACCAATGACAGAGGAGAGGGAGGTCAGAGAACCCAATGACAGAGGAGAGGGAGGTCAGAGAACCCAATGACAGAGGAGAGGGAGGTCAGAGAACCCAATGACAGAGGAGAGGGAGGTCAGAGAACCCAATGACAGAGGAGAGGGAGGTCAGAGAACCCAATGACAGAGGAGAGGGAGGTCAGAGAACCCAATGACAGAGGAGAGGGAGGTCAGAGCACCCAATGACAGAGGAGAGGGAGGTCAGAGAACCAATGACAGAGGAGAGGGAGGTCAGAGAACCAATGACAGAGGAGAGGGAGGTCAGAGAACCCAATGACAGAGGAGAGGGAGGTCAGAGAACCCAATGACAGAGGAGAGGGAGGTCAGAGAACCCAATGACAGAGGAGAGGGAGGTCAGAGAAACCCAATGACAGAGGAGAGGGAGGTCAGAGCACCCAATGACAGAGGAGAGGGAGGTCAGAGAACCCAATGACAGAGGAGAGGGAGGTCAGAGAACCCAATGACAGAGGAGAGGGAGGTCAGAGAACCCAATGACAGAGGAGAGGGAGGTCAGAGAACACAATGACAGAGGAGAGTGAGGTCAGAGAACACAATGACAGGAGAGGGAGGGCAGAAAACCCAATGACAGAGGAGAGGGAGGTCAGAGAACCCAATGACAGAGGAGAGGGAGGGCAGAGAACCAATGACAGAGGAGAGGGAGGTCAGAGAACCCAATGACAGAGGAGAGGGAGGTCAGAGAACCCAATGACAGAGGAGAGGGAGGTCAGAGAACCCAATGACAGAGGAGAGGGAGGTCAGAGAACCCAATGACAGAGGAGAGGGAGGTCAGAGAACCCAATGACCGAGGAGAGGGAGGTCAGAGAACCCAATGACAGAGGAGAGGGAGGTCAGAGAACCCAATGACAGAGGAGAGGGAGGTCAGAGAACCCAATGACAGAGGAGAGGGAGGTCAGAGAACCCAATGATAGAGGAGAGTGAGGACAGAGAACCCAATGATAGAGGAGAGGGAGGTCAGAGAACCCAATGACAGAGGAGAGGGAGGTCAGAGAACCCAATGACAGAGGAGAGGGAGGGCAGAGAACCCAATGACAGAGGAGAGGGAGGTCAGAGAACCCAATGACAGAGGAGAGGGAGGTCAGAGAACCCAATGACAGAGGAGAGGGAGGTCAGAGAACCCAATGACAGAGGAGAGGGAGGTCAGATAACCCAATGACAGAGGAGAGGGAGGTCAGGGAACCCAATGATAGAGGAGAGGGAGGTCAGAAAACCCAATGACCGAGGAGAGGGAGGTCAGAGAACCCAATGACAGAGGAGAGGGAGGTCAGAAAACCCAATGATAGAGGAGAGGGAGGTCAGAAAACCCAATGATAGAGGAGAGGGAGGTCAGGGAACCCAATGATAGAGGAGAGGGAGGTCAGAGAACCCAATGACAGAGGAGAGGGAGATCACAGAACACAATGACAGAGGAGAGGGAGGTCAGAGAACCCAATGACAGAGGAGAGGGAGGTCAGAGAACCCAATGACAGAGGAGCGGGAGGTCAGAGCACCCAATGACAGAGGAGAGGGTGGTCAGAGAACCCAATGACAGAGGAGAGGGAGGTCAGAGAACACAATGACAGAGGAGAGGGAGAGCAGAGTATCCAATGACTGAGGAGAGGGAGGTCAGAGAACCAAATGACAGAGGAAGAGGGAGGTCAGAGAACCCAATGACAGAGGAGAGGGAGGTCAGAGAACCCAATGACAGAGGAGAGGGAGGTCAGAGAACCCAATGACAGAGAGAGGGAGGTCAGAGAACCCAATGACAGAGGAGAGGGAGGTCAGAGACCCAATGACCGAGGAGAGGGAGGTCAGAGAACCCAATGACAGAGGAGAGGGAGGTCAGAGAACCCAATGACAGAGGAGAGGGAGGTCAGAGAACCCAATGACAGAGGAGAGGGAGGTCAGAGAACACAATGATAGAGGAGAGGGAGATCAGAGAACCCAATGACAGAGGAGAGGGAGGTCAGAGAACCCAATGACAGAGGAGAGGGAGGTCAGAGAACCCAATGACAGAGGAGAGGGAGGTCAGAGAACCCAATGACAGAGGAGAGGGAGGTCAGAGAACCCAATGACAGAGGAGAGGGAGGTCAGAGAACCCAATGACAGAGGAGAGGGAGGTCAGATAACCCAATGACAGAGGAGAGGGAGGTCAGGGAACCCAATGATAGAGGAGAGGGAGGTCAGAAAACCCAATGACAGAGGAGAGGGAGGTCAGAGAACACAATGACAGAGGAGAGGGAGGGCAGAGCAGCCAATGACAGAGGAGTTTATGTTGATCTTTATTCCTTTTTACCATAGCAACCCAATAATAACCTTGAGGACATTGCCTAGTTAAAACTTCTTGCCACTAGGGGGGTGCCATTTCGACATAGCACAAATTCGTATCCAAATTAAACTGCCTCGTACTCAATTCTTGCCCGTACAATATGCATATTATTATTACTATTGGATAGAAAACACTCTCTAGTTTCTAAAACCGTTTGAATTATATCTGTGGGTGAAACAGAACTCGACTTAGAGCAATTTTCCTATGTGTATGTCAGAGTGCAGAATTTTGCTGGCTGTTCCCAGACCTGTGTATTAATTTGCCTGTCCTCTATTGGTTGAGATGCACTGCATACGCCTTCCCCTGGTTGTTAGCGAATAGGGAGACTTGAAATGGAGTTTCTACGTAGTTCCCAAAGTTTATAAATTGATTGGAATCGAGGTGTCCACCCTTTTGGATCTTCGCGCTGACGCAGAGAGGGTCTTGGCATGTCTTTTTAGAAGCTCTGGTTTTAGAAACTAGATATATCCGGCTCTGTTTTTATTCGATATAGGCTTTAAAGACATCATAATCTTGTTATTTTAAACCGATTTATATCAGTTTATGTCAGTATATTGCGATTTTCAGGCATTTCATTTTCTGACGTTGTATTGAGTTGGGTATCTCTCTCTCGAATGCCATTGTGTACTGCTAATTGCAACGTGGAAGGAAACATTCTCCAACCCAGCAACGATTCTTTTGGCCAACGGACACCTTTCCCAAGATTCTGATGGGAGTTCAGCTAATAGTAAGAACTATTTATGCTGATAATTCGTTGTTCTGTTGAAAAAGTAAAATGCATAAGACACCATTATTTGCCGTGTAGCCTTGCGTTATCGCAGCCTGTATTGCACCCTGTATTGCGCAGTAAGGTTAATTTTAAAAATGTAATTCAGCGATTGCATTAAGAACTAATTTGTCTTTCCATTGCTGTCCACCCTGTATTTTTTAGTCAAGTTTATGATTATTTATTGATTAGACTAGGTGACTCTCCAAGATGGCGCCCGAAGTTTTCTGGGCAGCTTGGCAACTTTTCTCATTGTATAAGCACGATTTGTGCCGCTAAATATGCACATTTTCGAACAAACTCTATATGCATTGTGTAATATGATGTTACAGGACTGTCATCTGAAGAATTCTGAGAAGGTTAGTGAAAATTAATATATTTTGGTGGTGAATACGTTATCGCTATGTTTGGCTGGAATCAATGCTGTTGTTTGGTTTGCTACTGTGCTAAGCTAATATAACGCTATATTGTGTTTTCGCTGTAAAACACTTAGAAAATCTGAAATATTGTCTGGATTCACAAGATCTGTGTCTTTCAATTGCTGTACGCTGTGTATTTTTAAGAAATGTTTTATGATGAGTAATTAGCTAATACACGTTGCTCTCTGTAGTTATTCTAGTCATTTTAGTGAGAGTTGTGATGGGGGCTGCAATGGTAAACTATGATTTATACCTGAAATATGCACATTTTTCTAACAAAACCTATGCTATACAATAAATATGTTATCAGACTGTCATCTGATGAGGTTGTTTCTTGGTTAGTGGCTATTTATATCTTTATTTGGTCGAATTTGTGATAGCTACTGATGCAGTAAGAAAATGGTGGAGTATGGAAGTGGTGTCTTTTGCTAACGTGGTTAGCTAATAGATTTACATATTTTGTCTTCCCTGTAAAACATTTTAAAAATCAGAAATGATGGCTTTATTCACAAGATGTGTATCTTTCATTTGGTGTCTTGGACTTGTGATTTCATGAACATTTTATTATATGATATCCCTGTGGCTTTAGGCTAGGCTATGCTAGTCAGCTTTTGTGATGGGGGGGATCCCGGATCCGGGTTTGGGAGGTGTTAGAGGATAAATGTTTAAAAAAAAGTTTAAAATGTAATAATTATAAAATGCACATATAAACAGGTACATGTATGAGCTGAGATCAGTGAGAGCTGAGACCAGGGCCGCTGGGTTCCTGTCTGTCTCTGTGGTGTACCTCCAATCCTGTTCCAGTCAAGTGGCTTTACCTGAGACTATCACTCTCAATTCAGGCCTCACTCATCTGAACAATACTTGAAACCACACAACCCTTCATTTTTGGACGTGTGGAGTTGGGTCCTTTACGGTACAATGAGAACATTTCTGGGCAATATGTCTGTCTAGAGGAATGGGTTATCTCCTTTGGATCAAGAACATCATCACATGCAAATATTCTGTGCCGCCTCTCTAACTGTTTCCTTCTCTAGTTCTGTCCAACCCCTTATCCAGTGGGATGAATGTCACGGCACAGTTGTTTTTGTATATAAATGACACATTCAAAGTAATTAGGAACAGTGTAAGGTTTATAGGGCAAAACTGGAGAGATTGACTTTTTTTTATACTTTTGCAAAAATGTCTGAAATTGTTTATGCTTTGTCATTTTGGGGTATTGTGTAGATTGAGGGGGGGAGGATTTAATCCATTCCAGAATAAGGCTGTAAATTATTAAAAAATGTGGAGACAATTCAAGGGGTCTGAATAATTTCTGAATGCACTGTAAGTATTTATTTATTTAACAAGTCAATTAAACACATTCTTATTAACAATGACGGCCTACCAAGAGGCAAAAGGCCTCCTGCGGGGACGGGGCTGGGATTAAAAATGTAGGACAAAACTCACTTCACAACAAGAGTGACAACACTACAATACACAGAGATTGAGTTGTGATACATCTGATTCTATTTCAAGTTTCAACTTTATATTATTTTAAAGTGCGTTTTATGCATTGTTGCTATATTTGACACATTATACCTTTTAATGATAAAGACATCTAGACATAATGTCCTACATTTTTAATCCCAGCCCCATCCCCGCAGGAGGCCATTTGCCTCTTGGTAGGCCGTCATTGTTAATACGACTTCCGGGTTGGAGCGAGAGGGTCGCACTTCGCTTCGCTCCACAGGCAATATTACATTTCATTACAGTACAACGGTTTGATTTGTTTGATCTGAGCAATTCTTCTTAGCTAGCTACATAGCCGTCTTTGTATCAAAGATAATTGTGTAGTTTAGAGTAATTATCGAGGTTAGCTAGCCAGCTATTTTCGTCCTTCTAACGTAGTCAACACTGCTAGCTAGCCAGCTAGCCAACTTCTACCGAATAGCAGCACTGTAGAAACTATTACATTACAACGGAACGACTTGATTAGTGTAGTGTTAGCTAGATACATAGTTGTCTTTGCTGTCTTTGTATCTAAGATAATTGTGTAGTTTAGAGTAATTATGGAGGTTATCGAGGTTACCTAGCCAGTTATCGAGGTTACCTAGCCAGCTACACTTTCAAACAAAGTCAACAACGCAGCCACTGCTAGCTAGCCTACTTCACCAGCCAGCAGTACTGTATCATTTTAATCATTTTAGTCAATAAGATTTTTGCAACGTAAGCTTAACTTTCTGAACATTCGAGACGTGTAGTCCACTTGTCATTCCAATCTCCTTTGCATTAGCGTAGCCTCTTCTGTAGCCTGTCAACTATGTGTCTGTCTATCCCTGTTCTCTCCTCTCTGCACAGACCATACAAACGCTTCACACCGCGTGGCCGCTGCCACTCTAACCTGGTGATCCCAGCGCGCACGACCCACGTGGAGTTCCAGGTCTCCGGCAGCCTCTGGAACTGCCGATCTGCGGCCAACAAGGCAGAGTTCATCTCAGCCTATGCTTCCCTCCAGTCCCTCGACTTCTTGGCACTGACGGAAACATGGATTACCACAGATAACACTGCTACTCCTACTGCTCTCTCCTCGTCTGCCCACGTGTTCTCGCACACCCCGAGAGCTTCTGGTCAGCGGGGTGGTGGCACTGGGATCCTCATCTCTCCCAAGTGGACATTCTCTCTTTCTCCCCTGACCCATCTGTCTATCGCCTCCTTTGAATTCCATGCTGTCACAGTTACCAGCCCTTTCAAGCTTAACATCCTTATCATTTATCGCCCTCCAGGTTCCCTTGGAGAGTTCATCAATGAGCTTGACGCCTTGATAAGTTCCTTTCCTGAGGATGGCTCACCTCTCACAGTTCTGGGTGACTTTAACCTCCCCACGTCTACCTTTGACTCATTCCTCTCTGCCTCCTTCTTTCCACTCCTCTCCTCTTTTGACCTCACCCTCTCACCTTCCCCCCCTACTCACAAGGCAGGCAATACGCTTGACCTCATCTTTACTAGATGCTGTTCTTCCACTAATCTCATTGCAACTCCCCTCCAAGTCTCCGACCACTACCTTGTATCCTTTTCCCTCTCGCTCTCATCCAACACTTCCCACTCTGCCCCTACTCGGATGGTATCGCGCCGTCCCAACCTTCGCTCTCTCTCCCCCGCTACTCTCTCCTCTTCCATCCTATCATCTCTTCCCTCTGCTCAAACCTTCTCCAACCTATCTCCTGATTCTGCCTCCTCAACCCTCCTCTCCTCCCTTTCTGCATCCTTTGACTCTCTATGTCCCCTATCCTCCAGGCCGGCTCGGTCCTCCCCTCCTGCTCCGTGGCTCGACGACTCATTGCGAGCTCACAGAACAGGGCTCCGGGCAGCCGAGCGGAAATGGAGGAAAACTCGCCTCCCTGCGGACCTGGCATCCTTTCACTCCCTCCTCTCTACATTTTCCTCTTCTGTCTCTGCTGCTAAAGCCACTTTCTACCACTCTAAATTCCAAGCATCTGCCTCTAACCCTAGGAAGCTCTTTGCCACCTTCTCCTCCCTCCTGAATCCTCCTCCCCCCCCCCCCCTCCTCCCTCTCTGCGGATGACTTCGTCAACCATTTTGAAAAGAAGGTCGACGACATCCGATCCTCGTTTGCTAAGTCAAACGACACCGCTGGTTCTGCTCACACTGCCCTACCCTGTGCTTTGACCTCTTTCTCCCCTCTCTCTCCAGATGAAATCTCGCGTCTTGTGACGGCCGGCCGCCCAACAACCTGCCCGCTTGACCCTATCCCCTCCTCTCTTCTCCAGACCATTTCCGGAGACCTCCTCCCTTACCTCACCTCGCTCATCAACTCATCCTTGACCGCTGGCTACGTCCCTTCCGTCTTCAAGAGAGCGAGAGTTGCACCCCTTCTGAAAAAACCTACACTCGATCCCTCCGATGTCAACAACTACAGACCAGTATCCCTTCTTGCTTTTCTCTCCAAAACTCTTGAACGTGCCGTCCTTGGCCAGCTCTCCTGCTATCTCTCTCAGAATGACCTTCTTGATCCAAATCAGTCAGGTTTCAAGACTAGTCATTCAACTGAGACTGCTCTTCTCTGTGTCACGGAGGCGCTCCGCACTGCTAAAGCTAACTCTCTCTCCTCTGCTCTCATCCTTCTAGACCTATCGGCTGCCTTTGATACTGTGAACCATCAGATCCTCCTCTCCACCCTCTCCGAGTTGGGCATCTCCGGCGCGACCCACGCTTGGATTGCGTCCTACCTGACAGGTCGCTCCTACCAGGTGGCGTGGCGAGAATCTGTCTCCGCACCACGTGCCCTCACCACTGGTGTCCCCCAGGGCTCTGTTCTAGGCCCTCTCCTATTCTCGCTATACACCAAGTCACTTGGCTCTGTCATATCCTCACATGGTCTCTCCTATCATTGCTATGCAGACGACACACAATTAATCTTCTCCTTTCCCCCTTCTGATAACCAGGTGGCGAATCGCATCTCTGCATGTCTGGCAGACATATCAGTGTGGATGACGGATCACCACCTCAAGCTGAACCTCGGCAAGACGGAGCTGCTCTTCCTCCCGGGGAAGGACTGCCCGTTCCATGATCTCGCCATCACGGTTGACAACTCCATTGTGTCCTCCTCCCAGAGTGCTAAGAACCTTGGCGTGATCCTGGACAACACCCTGTCGTTCTCAACTAACATCAAGGCGGTGACCCGTTCCCGTAGGTTCATGCTCTACAACATTCGCAGAGTACGACCCTGCCTCACACAGGAAGCGGCGCAGGTCCTAATCCAGGCACTTGTCATCTCCCGTCTGGATTACTGCAACTCGCTGTTGGCTGGGCTCCCTGCCTGTGCCATTAAACCCCTACAACTCATCCAGAACGCCGCAGCCCGTCTGGTGTTCAACCTTCCCAAGTTCTCTCACGTCACCCCGCTCCTCCGCTCTCTCCACTGGCTTCCAGTTGAAGCTCGCATCCGCTACAAGACCATGGTGCTTGCCTACGGAGCTGTGAGGGGAACGGCACATCCGTACCTTCAGGCTCTGATCAGGCCCTACACCCAAACAAGGGCACTGCGTTCATCCACCTCTGGCCTGCTCGCCTCCCTACCTCTGAGGAAGTACAGTTCCCGCTCAGCCCAGTCAAAACTGTTCGCTGCTCTGGCACCCCAATGGTGGAACAAACTCCCTCACAACGCCAGGTCAGCGGAGTCAATCACCACCTTCCGGAGACACCTGAAACCCCACCTCTTTAAGGAATAGGATAAAGTAATCCTTCTACCCCCCCCCCCCCCCCTTAAAAGATTTAGATGCACGATTGTAAAGTGGTTGTTCCACTGGATATCATAAGGTGAATGCACCAATTTGTAAGTCGCTCTGGATAAGAGCGTCTACTAAATGACTTAAATGTAAATGTTTAAATGTAAATCATGTGTAACCAAGTCCTCTCTTCAGGACTCGGATACACTGGTACCAGTTAGAACCATGTCCTGCTGACCAGAGCTTTAGTTAATTTTACATAACTTCCTCAAATCAGAAAGAGGGGAACTTTACCACATCAAGCCAGACCCAGGATATTTCCTGGAACACACAATGATGTGACATCAGTAACAAACCTGGTCTCAGATCTGTTTGTGGCCTCTTGACAACTCTCATGTGTGTTGTGGTTCTTTGTGGCTCAGTTTGTAGAGCATGGTGCTTTCAATGCCAGGATTGTTGGTTTGTTTCCCCTGAGGCCACCAATATGGAAAATGTATGCTTGACCTCTGTCACTTTTGGATAAAAGGTAAACAATGGAAATATTATATTTTATACTATAGTCTATAATAGACTGAACAGAAATATAATAACTCATTGATTTTACTCAGTTACAGTTCATATGAGGAACTCAGTCAATTGAAATAAATAAGTTAAGCCATAGTCAATGAATTTCACATGATCGGGAAAACAAAACTGCACATTTTAGAGTGGCCTTTTATTGTCCCCAGCACAAGGTGGACCTGTCAGCTTGGCCTATCAGATCATAATGAATGAAATGACTTGGACAGGGGGGAGTTGATCCTACATTCAGAAAAAACATTACACAAGGGTTGTTCGGCTGTCTTTATAGGAGAACCCTTTGAAGAACACTTCCTGGTTCCAGGTAAAACACTTTTTGCCCTGGTAGAACCATTTTGGGTTCCATGTAGAACCCTCTGTGGAAAGGGTTTTATATGAGAGAGTAATGACAGAGGAGAGAGAGTGGGCAGAGAACTCAGTAACAGAGGAGAGAGGGGGCAGAGAACTAAGTGACAGAGGAGAGAGAGTGGGCAGAGAACTCAGTGACAGAGGAGAGAGAGTGGGCAGAGAACTCAGTGACAGAGGAGAGAGAGTGGGCAGAGAACTCAGTGACAGAGGAGAGAGAGTGGGCAGAGAACTCAGTGACAGAGGAGAGAGAGTTTGCAGAGAACTCAGTGACAGAGGAGAGAGAGTGGGCAGAGAACTCAGTGACAGAGAAGAGAGAGGTTAGAGAACTCAGTGACAGAGGAGAGAGAGTGGGCAGAGAACTCAGTGACAGAGGAGAGAAAGGGGGCAGAGAACTCAATGACAGGAGAGAGAGGGGGCAGAACACCCAATGAACCAGGAGTTAACCTCTACTTCATCACCATCCCTGATCCGGGAGCATCCTCATCAGTAAAAAAGCTGACTAGCATAGCCTAGCATAGCGCCACAAGTAAATACTAGCATATAAATATCATGAAATCACAAGTCCAATACAGCAAATGAAAGATACACATCTTGTGAATTCAGCCATCATTTCCGATTTTTAAAATGTTTTACAGCGAAAACACAATATGTATTTCTATTAGCTAACCACAATAGCAAAAGACTCAACCGCATATTTTCCCCAAAAAATTACCGCATAGGTAGCTATCACAAAACCGACCAAATAGAGATATAATTAGTCACTAACCAAGAAACAACTTCATCAGATGACAGTCTTATAACATGTTATACAATAAATCTATGTTTTGTTCGAAAATGTGCATATTTGAGGTATAAATCATAGTTTTACATTGCAGCTACAATCACAAATAGCACCGAAGCAGCAAGAATAATTACAGAGAGCAACGTGAAATACATAAATACTCATCATAAAACATTTATGAAAAATACATGGTGTACAGCAAATGAAAGATAAACATCTTGTGAATCCAGCCAATATTTCCGATTTTTTAAGTGTTTTACAGCGAAAACACAATATAGCATTATATTAGCTTACCACAATAGCCAAACACACAACCGCATTCATTCACCGCAAAGGTAGCGATCGCAAAAAAACAGCAAAAGATATAAAATTAATCACTAACCTTGACCAACTTCATCAGATGACAGTCCTATAACATCATGTTATACAATACACTTATGTTTTGTTCGAAAATGTGCATATTTTGAGCTGCAAACCGTGGTTATACATTGTGAATATGTAGCATCGATTCACCAGAATCTCCGGAGTTTTTTGGACAGTCACCTAATCTAATCAAAGAACTCATCATAAACTTTACTAAAAAATACATGTTGGACAGCAAATGAAAGATACACTAGTTCTTAATGCAATCGCCGTGTTAGATTTTTAAAAATAACTTTACCATAACAAACAGCTTACGTTATAGCGAGACAGCGCCCGGAAAAAGGAAGGAAAATAGTACTAAACATTTTCCACAGAAATACGAAATAACATCATAAACGGTTCTTACTTTTGCTGAGCTTCCATCAGAATCTTGTACAAGGAGTCCTTTGTCCAGAATAAATCGTTGTTTGGTTTTAGAATGTCCTCTTCTCCTGTCGAATTAGCAACATTAGCTAGCCAAGTGGCGCGAAGATGTCCATCTTCACCTAACGCAGAGAACGGAAAACTCCAAAACTCCCGATAAACGTTGAATAATCTGATAAAACTATATTGAAAAAACATACTTTACGATGATATTATCACATGTATCAAATAAAATCAAAACCGGAGATATTAGCCGTCTATACCGAACGCTTTTCAGAAGCCAATGCTGATGTCCTTCCCGCGCCTTGGTAGACAAAGGAAATAGTGGTCACGTCATTCCAAGAGCTCTTATTCGACCTCAGATCAAGCAAGACACCCCATTCCAACCCCCACTGCCTGTTGACATCTAGTGGAAGGCGTATGAAGTGCATGTATATCCATAGATTTCAAGCAAATGAATAGGAAGGCCCTGGAACAGAGCCTCAAATTCAGATTTTTCACTTCCTGTCAGGAAGTTTGCTGCAAAATGAGTTCTGTTTTACTCGCAGATATAATTCAAACGGTTTTAGAAACTTGAGAGTGTTTTCTATCCAATAGTAATAATAATATGCATATTGTACGATCTAGAATAGAGTACGAGGCAGTTTAATTTGGGCACGATTTTTTACAAAGTGAAAACAGCGCCCCCATATTGACAATAAGTTTTAATATAGGGCTTTATTCCTTTTTACCAAAGCAAAACAAAAATAACCACCTTGACAACATATATATTTATACCCAGGTGCTATTGGTAATCTCTTTTTCAGGGAGTGAGAGCTGAGACCAGGGCAGCTGGGTTACTGCCTGTCTATGTGGTGTACCTCCAGCGCTCTTCTAGTGAAGTGGCTTTACCTTGGAGTGTCACTCTCAATTCAGGCCTCACTGACCTGAACAATACTTGAAACCACACAACCCTTCATTTTGGACGTGTGGAGTTGGGTCCTTTTCTGTACAATGAGAACATTTCTGGGCAATATGTCTGTCTAGAGGAGTGGGTTATCTTCTTTGGATCAAGAGCATCATCACATGCAAATATTCTGTGTCACCTCTCTAGCTGTTTCCTTCTCTGGTTCTGTCCAACCCCTTATCCAGTGGATGAATGTCACGTCACAGTTGTTTTTGTACATAAATAACACATTCAAAGAAATTAGGAACAGTGTAAGGTTTATAGGGCAAAACCGGAGAGACGCGGAGAGAGAGAGAGTTACCTTCAAACAACAGGTGAGGCCATTTTGGATTGTATAATCATGTTGGAAATCTAGCAACTATATTGTCGTGAAATGTATTTAAATATAAATATTTTAAAAGTTGGAGCCAATTTTAGATGAAATTGTACATTTCCAAAATTCTTTGAACACAAACTCAAATTGTGTAATATCCTCTGTCTTATGTTCAAAAGCTTTCATTGTGTTTTCATTGTGTTTAAAGTCAGGCAGTGTGTGACCATAGGAATCCTGTTCAGGGGATCCTGTTTCTTGACTTTAATTTAACACTTTATTTATTCCCCATTTGAAGGTTCCATTGTAGAATAATCAACCATGTGTTCTAACCCTTGTTGACTCTCTGGAGACGTTATGCTGAGGTTTTTCACCACTACCCACTTCCAATACTTTAGAAACCTAATCTAACAATCACTGATTGTTCCTGTCTCTGAACAGGTGATAACCCTCTATGTGGGGAGCATTATCTTCACCTGTCCTGTCACATCATATCAGTAAAGAAGGAGAAAGACAGTTTGCATTGGTAAAGTGTTGCAACCTTGAAGTGCATTCATTTTAATCATATATCCTTTGAATTTCACAGTGATGGAAACGTTGTTGTATCTCACCCTGCTAATCTCAGGTCAGTTTACTGTGTGTGTGTCCCTGCAAACATGCCCACATTGGGCCGATACGTTCTTGCTAATCGGCTCCATATTTCCCCCAAGACATTGGCCCAGTGTGTCCCAGTGTGTCCCAGTGTGTCCCAGTGTGGCCCAGTGTGTCCCAGTGTGTCCCAGTGTGTCCCAGTGTGGCCCAGTGTGGCCCAGTGTGTCCCAGTGTGTCCCAGTGTGGCCCAGTGTGTCCCAGTGTGTCCCAGTGTGTCCCAGTGTGGCCCAGTGTGGCTCAGTGTGTCCCAGTGTGGACAGCTCATATCTGTTGAGGACAGCCTTCACTGTTCCTGAAATAACCTGACTCTTTGGATCAGCTGTCCGTATTGGGTCCATTTGGTCACCAAAATGATCTTATGTATTGTCACCATGTGTATTGACCACCTTATAGTAATTTTTCAGTTATATCTCTTATATATAGGAATTTATGTATAAACCATTTATTTAGCACAAGTTAAATACAATGTTGCTAAAGTCATTAATAAATTGTAACATGTATGAGCCCTAATTTTTCACATATGATCCTGTTTAAAATAACTGATCTCAGTCCTGTTTAAAATAACTGATCTCAGTCCTGTTTAAAATAACTGATCTCAGTCCTGTTTAAAGTAACTGATCTCAGTCCTGTTTAAAATAACTGATCTCAGTCCTGTTTAAAGTAACTGATCTCAGTCCTGTTTAAAGTAACTGATCTCAGTCCTGTTTAAAATAACTGATCTCAGTCCTGTTTAAAGTAACTGATCTCAGTCCTGTTTAAAGTAACTGATCTCAGTCCTGTTTAAAGTGAACTGTGGTATTAAGAGAAACATGACTCTGTTCTCTTTGTATTCACTCTGCCTCTTGCTTTGAATGACGACTCAACTCTTTGCTAGTTCACTTCAACAGAGTCCTCTTTGCTTTCACACTTTTATGTTTAGAAAGGAATCAATATCTTTTTCCAACATTCACTCAATGCACCCTGGGATTTTACAAAGTGCAGGACAAGCCATTCAATCAGAATGTGTTATTGGACATCTAGAAAAACCGACTTACATTTTGGAAGATAATAGATAAAGACATAATAAATATAATCAGAGGATACTATTAACATGTAGTGTACATTTCATTGCTGACAGAAATAATAGCAATAGAACAACTGCAGAATAACCGCAGAATAAATAATGATTTATTTTAAAATTGTACACCCAAGGAAGTCTACCGCCCCTCAAAGATCCCTCACCAACCCAACAAAGGACCAATGAACACCCACACAGGAAAAGTGTGGTCATGTATGCTGTGTGTGTGTGTGTGTGTGTGTGTGTGTGTGTGTGTGTGTGTGTGTGTGTGTGTGTGTGTGTGTGTGTGTGTGTGTGTGTGTGTGTGTGTGTGTGTGTGTGTGTGTGTGTGTGTGTGTGTGTGTGTGTGTGTGTGTGTGTTTGCACACCAGTGTGTACTGTATGTTAACAGATCCATAGATAATATGGTTGGGGTTGAGAAGGTGATGGAGAAAATGTACCTCATGAATCATTTTTCTGTTCACAGGATTCTACACACCTTCCTCGTGTCTTCGTCAGTATCACTTCATTAGCACCTATATGACCTGGACTGATGCCCAGAGTTACTGCAGAGAGAAATACACTGATCTGGCTACAGTAGATGACATGGAGGACCTGAACAGGCTGATTACCAGTGGCAGTAGTTATAATTACTGGTACTGGATTGGACTGAAGAAGGGAGACTCCATGAAGTGGCACTGGTCTCTGGCAGACAGACGTTTCTACAGAGAGGGGGAGACTGAGTTCAGAAACTGGGACACTGGGACGCCCCAAAATGGTAACTGTGCTTTAATGAGTACAGCTGGTCTGTGGAACAACACCTCCTGTGATGACCAGCATCACTTCATCTGTTATGATGGTGAGTGTTTACATACTAATGCTGGAGCCTGTTCTAAGTGCTGGAGCTGCCATTGAGTTGAAACATAGACTCATGATAACTTTAAGTTGTTAATCAGTTATTGATCTGTTATCAAATCAATGACAACATGTACTATAGATGATCAGTAGATGATATTTCACTGGATATTTGTATTGATTATTACATTTGACTTTTGCAGGAAAACAAGACACCAACCTAACATACGTCTTAATTCAGGAGAACATGACCTGGATAGATGCTCAGAGTTACTGCAGACAGTATCACACAGACCTGGTCAGTGTGAGGAACCAGACTGAGAACACAGAGATAAAGAAGAAGATATCGCTGAGGGGACTTCCTGTGTGGATCGGTCTGTTTCAAGACTCCTGGAGATGGTCAGACAAGAGTGACTCCTCATTCAGAAACTGGTGGCCAGGAAATCCTACAACAGATCAGAGCTACAACTGCACGCTGGTGTCTTATGATCTTTATTCTAATTGGGCAAATCATCTCTGTCACTACACCAATCCTTTCATCTGCTATGGTAAGTTACCATATTCTCCACCTGATCTACCTGATACTATGATGACAGGAGAACTCTAACGTTGCCCCATGATTCACTACTGTCGTTGTGGGATTGTATTCTCTTGTAGGCCCAGCTGTGGAGACCCCTGAGAAACCCCAACTGAAGAGACAGGTGGTGAGAATGAAAGTGACCCCAAAGGATCAAAATCTGAACCTCAGTGATCCTGCTGTTCAGGACTCCATCTTACAAGAGGTGAGTTTAACCCTGTTCATGAAGAACCGACTCAGTAATGATACCAACTGTACAGAACTCTTCTCTGGTCTGAGTCCTAGTCTGTTGTGGATGTCCTCCAATCTGGTCTGGGTCCTAGTCTGTTGTGGATGACCTCCTCTCATCTGAGTCCTAGTCTGTTGTGGATGTCCTCCTCTCTGGTCTGGTTCCTAGTCTGTTGTGGATGACCTCTTGTCTGGTCTTGGTCCTAGTCTGTTGTGGATGACCTCCTCTCGTCTGGGTCCTAGTCTGTTGTGGATGACCTCCTCTCTGGTCTGCGTCCTAGTCTGTTGTGGATGACCTCCTCTCTGGTCTGCGTCCTAGTCTGTTGTCGATGACCTCCTCTCTGGTCTGGGATCTAGTCTGTTGTGGATGACCTCCTCTCGTCTGGGTCCTAGTCTGTTGTGGATGACCTCCTCTCTGGTCTGCGTCCTAGTCTGTTGTGGATGACATACTCTCTGGTCTGGGTCCTAGTCTGTTGTGGATGTCCTCCTCTCTGGTCTGGGTCCTAGTCTGTTGTGGATGACCTTCTCTCTGGTCTGGGATCTAGTCTGTTGTGGATGACATACTCTCTGGTCTGGGTCCTAGTCTGTTGTGGATGACCTTCTCTCTGGTCTGGGTCCTAGTCTGTTGAGGATGACCTCCTCTCTGGTCTGGGTCCTAGTCTGTTGTGGATGACCTTCTCTCTGGTCTGGGTCCTAGTCTGTTGTGGATGACCTCCTCTCTGGTCTGGGTTCTAGTCTGTTGTGGATGACCTCCTCTCTGGTCTGGGTCCTAGTCTGTTGTGGATGTCCTCCTCTCTGGTCTGGGTCCTAGTCTGTTGTGGATGACCTCCTCTCTGGTCTGGGTCCTAGTCTGTTGAGGATGACCTCCTCTCTGGTCTGGGTCCTAGTCTGTTGTGGATGTCCTCCTCTCTGGTCTGGGTCCTAGTCTGTTGTGGATGACCTCCTCTCTGGTCTGGGTCCTAGTCTGTTGTGGATGTCCTCCTCTCTGGTCTGGGTCCTAGTCTGTTGTGGATGTCCTCCTCTCTGGTCTGGGTCCTAGTCTGTTGTGGATGACCTCCTCTCTGGTCTGAGTCCTAGTCTGTTGTGGATGTCCTCCTCTCTGGTCTGGGTCCTAGTCTGTTGTGGATGTCCTCCTCTCTGGTCTGGGTCCTAGTCTGTTGTGGATGTCCTCCTCTCTGGTCTGAGTCCTAGTCTGTTGTGGATGACCTCCTCTCTGGTCTGGGTCCTAGTCTGTTATGGATGACCTCCTCTCTGGTCTGGGTCCTAGTCTGTTGTGGATGTCCTCCTCTCTGGTCTGGGTTCTAGTCTGTTGAGGATGACCTCCTCTCTGGTCTGGGTCCTTGTCTGTTTGTGGACGACCTTCTATCCTGGCCGTGACCCCACTCTCCAAGGGTGTCTCAGAGACAGTGGGATATCCATAAACACATGACTAATACAGAGTGAAATATTCAAATCAAATCAAATCTTATTTTTCACATACACATGGTTAGCAGTTGTTATTGCGAGTGTGTGAAATGCTTGTGCTTCTAGTTCCGACAGTGCAACGATATCTAACAACTAATCTAACAATTCCACAACAACTACCTAATACACACAAATCTAAGTAAAGGGATGGAATAAGAATATGTACATATAAATATATGGATGGGCCATGACCGACCGGTATAGATGAGATGCAATAGATGGTATAAAAGTGTGGGTCTCTGTGTGTCTTTGTGTTTCTCCAGATAAAGAACAAGCTGAAGGATCAGGGGTTACCTGCAGACACCAAAGTGATGTGGAAAAAGCAGCCTGATGGGAAGGTCTTCCACAAGGAGGAAGAGGGGTCTCCCAAGAAAGAAGAGGAGGAGAAGAAGATGATGAAGAGGATGATGACAAAGAGAGAACTCTAATTATGTTAAAACATTACTCTTTTTTACTTAGATTAATTATCTGTACTGGGATGTATTTTCTCACCCTAATTAAATGTGTTTTATTAAGTAAATTGTTTAATTATAAACATTAATAATTAATAAATCTCCTGTTATTACCCAGTTCTGCTCTCCTGCGCCGGACTTCTCTGCCGCCAATTACGCACCCCGCTACAGAAATCTAATTATGTAAAATGTTCTCTTTATATTTCTCTTTTTTTATTTCGATTAATTATCTGTACTGGGATGTATTTTCTCGACCTAATTAAATGTGTTTTATTAAGTAAATTGTTTAATTATAAATACTAATAGTGTTTTATCATGAGATGTTTTTCTTGATAATATTCTTGACTTGGTTGTTTTATTACAGGGTGTGTTCTCAATATATAATTTTCACACGTCTGTAAATGAGTTATCTGTAGTTATGTAAATATACAGTGTTGTGAAAAAGTATATCCTCTGTCTTATGTTCAAAACCTTTCATTGTGTTTTCATTGTGTTTAAAGTCAGTCAGTGTGTGACTATAGGAATCCTGTTCAGGGGATCCTGTTTCTTGACTTTAATTTAACACTTTATTTATTCCCCATTTGAAGGTTCCAGTGTAGAAAAAAACCCAATGTGTTCTAACCCTTGTTGCCTCTCTGGAAATGTTATGTTGAGGCTTTTCACCACTACCAATACTTTAGAAACCTAACATAACAATCCCTGATTGTTCCTGTCTCTGAACAGGTGATAACCCTCTATGTGGGGAGCATTACCTTCACCTGTCCTGTCACATCATATCAGTAAAGAAGGAGAAAGACAGTTTGCATTGGTAAAGTGTTGAAACCTGAAATGCATTCATTTTAATCATATATCCTTTGAATTTCACAGTGATGGAAAAATTGTTGTATCTCACCCTGCTAATTTTAGGTCAGTTTACTGTGTGTGTGTCCCAGCTAATCGGCTTCATATTATCCCCAGACATTGGCCCAGTGCTGGCAGCTCATATCTGGTGAGGACAGCCTTCACTGTTCCTGAAATAAGCCCACTATTTGGATCGGCTGTCCGTATTGGTCCCATTTGGTCCCCAAAATGATGTTGATGACCACCTTATGGCAATTTATCAGTTATATCTCGAAAGCATAGATATTCATTTATTTAGTACAAGTTAAATCAAATATTGCTAAATTAATAAATACATATTTATATTTATGAGCCTTAATTTCTGTTAGCTGTTTTCACATATTTTGGGGTTGCAGGTAGCCTAATGGTTAGAACATTGGGCCAGTAGCCAAAAGGTTGGTGGATTGAATCCCCGAGCTGAGAAGGTCATAATCTGTCGTTCTGCCCCTGAACAAGGTAGTTAACTCCCTGGTTCTAGACCATCATTGTAAATAAGAAATTGTTCTTAAAACCTCTACGGACCCCCCATCCCAGATCCGTGATCATCCTCATCAAAAAAGCTGACTAGCATAGCCTAGCCTAGCGCCACAGGGATATCATATAATATAATTTCATGAAATCACAAGTCCAATACAGCAAATGAAAGATAAACATCTTGTGAATCCAGCCAATATTTCCGATTTTTTAAGTGTTTTACAGCGAAAACACAATATATATTTATATTAGCTCACCACAATAGCCAAACACACAACGCCATTTTTTCACCGCTAACATAGCTTTCACAAAACCCACAAATAGAGATAAAATTAATCACTAACCTTTGAACAACTTCATCAGATGACAGTCTTTTAACCTTTTACGGGGGCAGCCCGACACCGGTACACTTATGACAACATCCAGCTCAAAGTGCAGGGCGCGAAATTCAAAATCTATTTTTTTTTAATATTTAACTTTCACACATTAACAAGTCCAAGACACCAGATGAAAGGTGCACATCTTGTGAATCAAGCCAACATGTCCGATTTTTAAAATGTTTTACAGGGAAGACAAAATATGTAAATCTATTAGCTAACCACGTTAGCAAAAGACACAACTTTTCTAACTCCATCAGTTTCTTACTCCATCAGGTGCTATCACAAATTCGACCAAATAAAGATATAAATAGCCACTAACCAAGAAACAAATTCATCAGATGACAGTCTGATAACATATTTATTGTATAGCATATGTTTTGTCCGAAAAATTTGCATATTTCATGTATAAACCATAGTTTACATTTCAGCTACAATCCGAAATTGCACCGAAAGCAGCCATAATATTTACAGACACCAACGTCAAATAGCTAATTACTCATCATAAAACATTTCTGAAAAATACATAGTCTGCAGCAATTGAAAGACAGGCATCTTGTGATTCCAAACAATATTTCCGATTTATTAAATGTTTTACAGCGAAAACAAAATGTATCGCTATATTAGCGTAGCTACAATAGACAGACACAATTGGGCGCCCACGGCCAGTTCACATGCACGACAGATATATGAAATAACATCATAAAATGGGTCTTACTTTTGCTGATCTTTCATCAGAATGTTGAAGAAGGTGTCCTCTGTCCAGATGAGTCGTTGTTTCGATTCAGAATGGCAAATTTCCCTCTTCAATTAGCATTGGCACGAGCCGAGTGGCATAAATTTCTCCAACGTAAACACAGTCAGAGGACGGAACACGGCAAAACTCCCGAATAAAGTTTCAATAATCTGATTAAACTATATTGAAAAAACATACATTACGATGATATGGTCACATGTATCAAAAAAAATTCGAGCCGGAGATGTTAGCCGTTCGTTACGAAGGCAAAACAGAAGTCAATCCCACTTCCTTCAGAGTACCGGAAGTGGACGGTCACGTCAAAAAAATAGGTTTTATTCCACCACAGAACAAGATGAGCACAAAAATTTCTTCTCTGACATCCTCTTTACACCAATAGGAAGGCGTATAGAGTGTCAGCAGACTCCTAAGTGTCAAGACCATGTATAGGCATCAAGTTGAAAAGAGCATCGATTTCTGACATTTCACTTCCTGGTCAGGAAAAGTGCTGCAGAAGGACTTCTGTTTCACTCAGAGAAATAATTCCAACTGTTTTAGAAACTAGAAAGTGTTTTCTATCCAAAAAGAATAATAATATTCATATTGTACGAGCAAGATTTGAGTAGGAGGCCGTTTGAAATGGGCACGATTTCACTGGCTACTCAACACTTTGCCTTGCAGCCATTTAAACAGGGTGAAAAATACAAATATGTCTTAAAAAAACACATTTTCATAGAGTGAGAGCTGAGACCAGGTCCACTGGGTTCCTGCCCGTCTCTGTGGTGTACCTCCAGCCCTCTTCTAGTGAAGTGGCTTTACCTGGGAGTGTCACTGTCAAATAAGGCCTCACTCACTCACCTGAACATTACTAGAAACCACTCAACCCTTTTCTGTACAATGAGGCAATTTCTGGGTAATAGACTAGACTAGAGGAGTGGGTTATCTCCTTTGAATCAAGAGAAACATCACATGCAAATGTTCTGTATAGCCTCTCTAACTGTTTCCTTCTCTAGTTCTGTCCAACCCCTTATCCAGTGGGATGAATGTCACGCTACAGTTTTGTTTTAATTTGAGATGAATAACAAATTCAAGCAAATGAGGATCAGTGTAAGGTTTAAATAGGGATAACATGGGATGATAGAGACACAGTAGGAGAGACAGAGAGACAGATAGGGGAGAGAGTAATATATATATATATATATATATATATATATATATATATATATATATAGAGAGAGAGAGAGAGAGAGAGAGAGAGAGAGAGAGAGAGAGAGAGAGAGAGAGAGAGAGAGAGAGAGAGAGAGAGAGAGAGAGTAATATAGCGAGAGAAAGATACAGAGACAGACAGACAGACAGACAGACAGACAGACAGACAGACAGACAGACAGACAGACAGACAGACAGACAGACAGACAGACAGACAGACAGACAGACAGACAGACAGACAGACAGACAGACAGACAGACAGACAGACAGACAGACAGACAGACAGACAGACAGAGAGAGAGAGAGAGAGACAGAGCGAGAGTAAGAGATTTCTTCAAACAACAGGTGAGGCCATTTTGGGTTGTGGAATCATTTTGTAATTCTAACATATTTTATTGTAGATAAATGTTTATATTATTTATTAGATACTTTATTTATTACCAGTTTTGAAGTTTCCATTGTAGAATAATCAACCAGGTGTTCTAACCCTTGTTGGCTCTCTGGAGACGTTATGTTGAGGTTTTTCACCACTACCCACTTCCAATATTTTAGAAACCTAACCTAACAATCCCTGATTGTTCCTGTCTCTGAACAGGTGATAACCCTCTATGTGGGGAGCATTATCTTCACCTGTCCTGTCACATCATATCAATAAAGAAGGAGAAAGACAGTTTGCATTGGTAAAGTGTTGCAACCTTGAAGTGCATTCATTTTAGTCATATATCCTTTGAATTTCACAGTGATGGAAACGTTGTTGTATCTCACCCTGCTAATCTCAGGTCAGTTTACTGTGTGTGTGTCCCAGCAATACGTCCTTGCTAATCAGCTCCATATTATCCCCAAGACATTAGCCCAGTGTGTCCCAGTGTTGCCCAGTGTTGGCAGCTCATATCTGGTGAGGACAGACTTGAATGTTCCTGAAATAAGCCCACTCTTTGGATCTGCTGTCCGTATTGGGCCCATTTGGTCCCCAAAATGATGTTGATGACCAACTTATGGCAATTTATCAGTTATATCTCTATGTATAGGTATTTATGTATATATCATTTATTTTGTACAAGTTAAATCAAATATTGCTAAAGTTTTGAATAAATTGTAATATTTGTGAGCCCTAATTTCTGTTAGGTGTTTTCACATATTTTGGGGTGGCAGGTAGCCTAGTGGGAATACCCACGCAGTGTATGTGCAGTCATGTATGCTGGGTGTGTGTGTGTAATCATGTCTGCAGGTGCGTGTGTGTGTTTATGGATGTCGTTGGTGTGTGTGTGTTTGCACACGAAGGTGTACTGTATTGTATCTTAACAGATCCATAGATAGTGTGGTTGGGGTTGAGAAGTTGCTGGAGAAAATATCCCTCATTAATCATTATTCTGTTCACAGGGTTCTACACACCTTCCTCATGTCTTCATCAGTATCACCTCATTACCAACAATATGAACTGGACTGATGCCCAGAGTTACTGTAGAGCACAATACACTGACCTGGCTACAGTAGATGACATGGAGGACCTGAACAGGCTGATTACCAGTGCCAATGGTAATAATTACCAGTTATGGATTGGACTGAAGAAGGGAGACTCCATGAAGTGGCACTGGTCTCTGGCAGACAGACATTTCTACAGAAAGGGGGAGACTGGGTTCAGAAACTGGGACACTGGGACACCCCAAAATGGTAACTGTGCTTTAATGAGTACAGCTGGTCTGTGGAACAACACCTCCTGTGATGACCAGCATCACTTCATCTGTTATGATGGTGAGTGTTTACATACTAACGATGAAGCCTGTTATAAGTGCTGGAGCTGCCATTGAGTTGAAACATAGACTCATGATAACTTTAAGTTGTTAATCAGTTATTGATCTGTTATCAAATCAATGACAACATGTACTATAGATGATCAGTAGATGATATTTCACTGGATATTTGTATTGATTATTACATTTGACTTTTGCAGGAAAACAAGACACCAACCTAACATACGTCTTAATTCAGGAGAACAAGACCTGGATAGATGCTCAGAGTTACTGCAGACAGCATCACACAGACCTGGTCAGTGTGAGGAACCAGACTGAGAACACAGAGATAAAGAAGAATATATCACTGAGGGGACTTCCTGTGTGGATCGGTCTGTTTCAAGACTCCTGGAGATGGTCAGACCAGAGTGACTCCTCATTCAGAAACTGGTGGCCAGGATGGCTCAGAACAGATCCGAGTTACAACTGCACTAAGATGTCTTCTAATCCTTCTTATTCTAAATGTTATAATGATCCCTGTGACACCACCACTCCTTTCATCTGCTATGATAAGTTACAATACTCTCCACCTGATCTACCAGATACTCTGATGACAGGAGAACTCTAAAGTTGCCCCATGATTCACTTCTGTCATTGTGGGATTGTATTCTCTTGTAGGCCCAGCTGTGGAGACCCCTGAGAAACCCCAACTGAAGAGACAGGTGGTGAGAATGAAAGTGACCCCAAAGGATCAAAATCTGAACTTCAGTGATCCTGCTGTTCAGGACTCCATCTTACAACAGGTGAGTTTCCCCCTGATCATGAAGAACCAACTCGGTAATGATACAAACTGTACAGACCTCTTGTCTGGTCTGAGTCCTAGTCTGTTGTGGATGACCTCCTCTCTGGTCTGGGTCCTAGTCTGTTGTGGATGTTCTCCTCTCTGGTCTGGGTCCTAGTCTGTTGTGGATGACCTCCTCTCTGGTCTGGGTCCTAGTATGTTGTGGATGACCTCCTCTCTGGTCTGGGTCCTAGTCTGTTGTGGATGTTCTCCTCTCTGGTCTGGGTCCTAGTCTGTTGTGGATTACCTCCTCTCTGGTCTGGGTCCTAGTCTGTTGTGGATTACCTCCTCTCTGGTCTGGGTCCTAGTCTGTTGTGGATTACCTCCTCTCTGGTCTGGGTCCTAGTCTGTTGTGGATGGCCTCCTCTCTGGTCTGGGTTCTAGTCTGTTGTGGATGACCTCCTCTCTGGTCTGGGTCCTTGTCTGTTTGTGGATGACCTTCTATCCTGGCCGTGACCCCACTCTCCAAGGGTGTCTCAGAGACAGTGGGATATCCAAAAACACATGACTAATACAGAGTGAAATATTCAAATCAAATCAAATCTCATTTTTCACAAACACATGGTTAGCAGATGTTATTGCGAGTGTGTGAAATGCTTGTGCTTCTATTTCCGACAGTGCAACGATATCGAACAACTAATCTAACAATTCCACAACAACTACCTAATACACACAGATATAAGTAAAGGGATGGAATAAGAATATGTACATATAAATATATGGATGGCCCATGACCAACCGGTATAGATGAAATGCAATAGATGGTATAAAAGTGTGGGTCTCTGTGTGTCTTTGTGTTTCTCCAGATAAGGAACAAGCTGAAGGAGCAGGGGTTACCTGCAGACATCAAAGTGACATGGAAAAAGCAGCCTGATGGGAAGGTCTTCCACAAGGAGGAAGAGGGGCCTCCCAAGAAAGAAGAGGAGGAGAAGAAGATAAAGAAGAGGATGATGACAAAGAGAGAACTCTAGTTATGTAAAATGTTCTCCTTTCATTTCTCTTTTTTATTTAGATTCATTATCTGTACTGGGATGTATGTTCTCGCCCTAATTAAATGTGTTTTATTAAGTAAATTGTTTAATTATAAACATTAATAATGTTTTATCATGAGATGTTTTTCTCTATAATTTTCTTGACTTGGTTGTTTTATTACAGGGTGTGTTCTCAAGATAGACTTTTCACACATCATGTCTGTAAATGAGTTATCTGTAGTTATGTTGATATACAGTGCTGTGAAAAAGTATTTGCCTCCTTTCTAATTTTCTCAACTTTTACATATTTTTGATGCTGAATGTTATGTGATCTTCAAAGAAAACAGAATATTAGATGAAGGGAACCTGAGTGAACAAGTAACACAACAATTACATACCTATTTAATTCATTTCATAACAAAGTTATATAACACCCAATGTTCATGTGTTAAAAAGTGAACTCAGCGACATTTGTGGGTTTTCAATCATGAACTGGTCGTTTCAAGTTTGAGACCACTCTTCCATGCAGAACTGCTTCAACTCAGCAAAGCATCCTCAAACCATCACACTAACACCACCATGCTTGACTGTTAGTATGATGTTTTGGTCTGGATTTTGACTAGGTCATTCCAATACTTCAAATGTGTTGCTTTTTAACCATTTTCATGTAGACTTGATTGTGTGTTTTGGATCAATGTCTTGCTGCATGACCCACCTGCGTTTCAGTATCAGCTCACAGACGGATGGCCTGACATTCTCCTGTAGAATTCTCTGAAACAGAGCAGAATTCATGGTTCCTTCTATAAAGGCAAGTCGTCCAGGTCCTGAGGCAGCAAAGCATCCTCAAACCATCACACTACCACCACCATGCTTGACCGTTGGTAGAGGGTTTTTACTGTGAAATGCAGTGTTTGGTTTTCACCAGGCATAATTGGACCCATGTCGTCCAAAATGTTTTGACTCACTTTTGACTCATCTGTCCATAAAACATTCTTCTAAGAGTCTGGATGATCATCCATGTGCTTCCAGGTGCATTTTGGCTAACTTAAGTCAACATTTTGGACTAGATGGGTCCCATTATGTCTGATGAAAACCAAACACTGCATTCTACAGTAAAAACATCATACCAACAGTCAAGCATGGTGGTGGTAGTGTGATGGTTTGAGGATGCTTTGCTGAGTTAAAGCAGTTCTGCATGGAAGAGTGGGCCACAATTCCTTCACAGCAATGTGAGAGACTGATCAACAACTACAGGAAGCGTTTGGTTGCAGTCATTAGAGCTAAAGGTGGAACAACCAGTTATTGAGTGTAAAGGGGAAATTACTTTTTCACACAGGGGAATTGGGTGTTAAATAACTTTATTAATTATTAATTAATTAAATAGATAAAATAAGTATAAATATGTTTTGTTATTTTGTAAACTCAGGTTCACCTTATCAAATATTAGGTTTTTCAATAAAAACTTTTTGCAAAAATTAAGAAAATCAGAAAAGAGGGGAATAATTTTTCACAGCACTGTAAGTATCAATGTGTTTTTCAAATTGGAATTTAACTTTCTTTAATTGAAAAATTTATTTAGACCATAGTTTACATACTGCATAGCCAATGTAGTCTCAGCATGTTTTTAATTGGTTCATGAAGATGTCTTTTCTGATGATCAAATAAATACTTGTTACAGATTGACAGTATAGGTCTAGATTTGTGATTCTTCAAGTTTCAACTTAATATTATTTTAATGTTTATTTGACACATTTTACCTTAATGATAAAGACATCTAGACATAATGTGTAATCAAGTCCTCTTTTCAGGTACCAGTTAGAACCATGTCCTGCTCACCAGAGCTTTAGTTACGTTTTACATAACTTCCTCAAATCAGACAGAGGGGAACTTTACCACATCAAGTCAGACCCAGGATATTTCCTGGAACACACAATGATGTGACATCAGTAACTAACCTGGTCTCAGATCTGTTTGTGGCCTCTTGACAACTCTCATGTGTGTTGTGGTTCTGTGTGGCTCAGTTTGGAGAGCATGGTGCTTTCAATGCCAGGATTGTTGGTTTGTTTCCCCTGAGACCACCAATATGGAAAATGTATGCTTGACCACTTTTGGATGAAAGGTTATATTCTATTTTATATTATGGTCTGTAGTGAATTTGGGAAAGTATTCAGACCCCTTGACTTTTTCCACATTTGCTCTATTACAGCCTTATTATAAAGTGGATTAAATCGTTTTTTCCCCTCATCAATCTACACACAATACCCCATAATGACAAAGAATAAACAGGTACTTTTTTTGACAAAATGTATTGCAAATAAAAATGGAAATATTAGATTTACATAAGTATTCAGACACTTTATTCAGTACTTTGTTGAAGCACCCTTAGCAGCGATTACAGCCTCAAGTCTTCTTGGAATTGACGCTACAAGCTTGGCACACCTGTATTTGGGGAGTTTCTACCATTCTTCTCTGCAGATCCTCTAAAAGCTCTGTCAGGTTGGACGGAAGCGTCGCTGCACAAATATTTCAAGTCTCTCCAGAGATGTTCGATCGGTTTGAAATCCGGCATCTGGCTGGGCCACTCAAGGACATTCAGAGACTTGTCCCGAAGCCACTCCTGCGTTGTCTTGGCTGTCTGCTTAGGGTTGTTGATCTGTTGGAAGGTGAACTTTCGCCCAGTCTGAGGTCTTGAGCGCTCTGGAGCAGGTTTTCATTAAGGATCTCTCTGTACTTTGCTCCGTTTATCTTTCCCTCGATCCTGACTAGTCTCCCAGTCCCTGCAGCTGAAAAACATCCCCACAGCATGATGCTGCCACCACCATGCTTCACCGTTGTTATGGTGCCAGGTTTCCTCCAGACGTGACGGTTGGCATTCAAGCCAAAGAGCTCAATCTTGGTTTCATCAGACCAGAGAATATTTTTTCTCATTGTCTGAGAGTCTTTATCTGTCTTTTGGCAAACTTCAAGCATGCTGTCAAGTGCCTTTTACAGGGTAGTGGCTTCCGTCTGGCCACTTTACCGTATAGGCCTGATTGGTGGAGTGCTGCAGAGATGGTTGTCCTTCTAGAATTTTCTCCCATCTCCACAGAGGAATTCTAGAGCTCTGTCAGAGTGACCATCGGGTTCTTGGTCACCTCCCTGACCTTCTCCCCCGATTGCTCAGTTTTGCCCGGTGGCCAGCTCTAGAAGAGTCTTGGTGGTTCTAAATTTCTTCCATTTAAGAATAAAGGAGGCCACTGTGTTCTTGGGAACCTTAAATGCTGCAGAAATATTTTGGTACCCTTCCCCAGATCTGTGCCTCGAGATAATCCTGTCTCAGAACTCTACGGATTATTCCTTCGACCCCATGACCTGTTTTTTGCTCTGACATGCACTGTCAACTGTATATTATATAGACAGTTGTGTGCCTTTCCAATGTATGTCCAATCAATTGAGTTTACCACAGTTGAACGCCAATCAAGAACTGTAGTAGAAACATTAAGGATGATCAATTGAAACAGGATTAACCTGAGCTTAGTTTTGAGACTTATAGGAAATGGTCTGAATACTTATGTAAATAAGGTATTTTTTAAATATTATTTTTTATACATTTGTAGAACTTTCTAAAAACCTGTCCATTTTTTGTCATTATGGGGTGTGACAAAAGCCAAAAAGGATCTGCCCACTCCATCAAGAAGTGAGGACAACAACACAGGGCATCCATGGGACCTCTTGGAACCATGGACTACACCTGCAGAAACTGGACAACAGGGGGAAGCAGAAGAGATACCCATCATAGACTTCTCACTGCTGACACACCACCTCCAGTGGAAGAAACAACCAGAGGTCTCTTTTGACCATAGAAATACCTAGAAACCCCATTTCACCTCTCACAGCCTATTGACATCTAGTGGAAGGCGAACAGGAAGCTTGAGTTATAGCTGAGTGCACTAACTGGAGTCTAAGATTGCGCAATAGTAGTCTAACGTTTTAGACAGAGGCCCAGAACCTTGGGAACTTCCCCTGTAAAAAAAGGTATATAAAGAGAACAGAGATCATGAGAGAACCATGATCTTCACTGACATATGAGACAGACTTCATATGGAGAATCATCATAGGTAAATTTACTATTGCACTATACTCTTTTTGTTGGACTAGAACAATATTTGAGAACTGGATAATTTTGCCTAAGTACTTTATTGAATCACTATCTGAATCTACCTTGTTGAACTTTGTGAACCCGAACCTGAGTCTCCGAAACACAGGGGTCTAGACACCTCTTGATTGCTGACAAAGCGGCATTCACACAGTGACACATCAGGTCCAGAAGTGATTAGCCTGTCTAGCCCCGGGGTTCCGCTAGCGGAACATTTCACACAAAAAATAAAAAAATTGGCGAAATGACATAATTATAAATATTTAGCTTCAATTAAATCAGAAGTGTTATACACCAAATCAAAGCTATACCTCTTGTTAATCTAGCCAATATGTCCGATTTCGAAAAGCTTCACTGCAAAAGCAATTATCGATCAGTAAACAACACATTAGGTACAGTTACAGCAAAGTACATTAGTCACGAAAGTCAGAAATAGCAATAAAATTAATCAATTACCTTATGAAATTTTCTTCTTTTGGCAATCCTAAAGGTCACGACGAAACAATGAAGTGGCGTTTTGTTCGATATAATCCATTTTTATAGCCTAACACGAAACATTTTGTAAACGGCTTGTGTGGAAAATTCAGCGTCCTTCAACTTTGGACGTAACATTCATTGTAATTACTCACTCTAAACGGACGTTTATCCAGTCATGTTCGGTTTCATTGCAATCCTAGGTTTGTTAGTAAAACAACCAAACTTCATGGTTCTTTTCCCGGGACATATTGACCGAAAAAATTTGATTTGAACACACCAAACAACGACCTCATTACGCGCCTATCGAATGACCTGTTCTTCGTTGATTGACTGTATTTCGGACCAATGACCACTGATCTTCTTGAAATCTAGCTGGATAGATAGCCAATGAACTGAGGTACATGGGAACATGCAATGGTTCGACCCGGGAAGAATAGGCTTTGTTGTAAACCCATGCGTACACACAGCCATTAGCCATTGAAAATTCTATAAGAAATAGCCTCGCCGTTTTACGCATTTTCAAGGCCTAATAATGGCAAATAAATCAGCCAAATCTAAGACGAAGACCAGGTACACAGACTTGCACGATATAATTGAAGAAATAGACAGAGCTAGTGATAGTGAACATCTAAATGAATCCAGTGAGATTGAATCCGTTGATTCAGAATTTGAGGAGATGTTTCTCTACGGTGAAGACTCAGTTTTGGATCGGTGAGTAACATTGTTTGAAATTAGTAATATCAAATATTATTCATTTGAGTTGTTTGAGATATTTGTATTTTATTTGCCTTATATAAAAATATGACTAGGGCATGAAATATAAAGTACACAAGTATATTGAAATGTAGAAAGTACATATTGCTCTACATTGTGGGTGTATGTCTGTGTGTCTGGACAAAACCTCACCATGGTCACAAATTGTGTATATATAATATGTGTCTGTATAATTATTACCTAATTGTTTACATGTATTTTATATCTAAAATGGAATGGACAAAACCTCACCATGGTCACAAATTGTGTATATATAATATGTGTCTGTATAATTATTACCTAATTGTTTACATGTATTTTATATCTAAAATGGAATGGACAAAACCTCACCATGGTCACAAATTGTGTATATATAATATGTGTCTGTATAATTATTACCTAATTGTTTACATGTATTTTATATCTAAAATGGAATGGACAAAACCTCACCATGGTCACAAATTGTGTATATATAATATGTGTCTGTATAATTATTACCTAATAAAATACATGTAAACAATTAGGTAATAATTATACAGACACATATTATATATACACAATCTGTGACCATGGTGAGGTTTTGTCCATTCCATTTTAGATATAAAATACATGTAAACAATATCTAAAATGGAATGGACAAAACCTCACCATGGTCACAGATTGTGTATATATAATATGTGTCTGTATAATTATTACCTAATTGTTTACATGTATTTTATATCTAAAATGGAATGGACAAAACCTCACCATGGTCACAAATTGTGTATATAATATGTGTCTTTGTGTCTGTGTCTTTATTTCACAGTCCCAGCGAGTCTGATTGGGAGCCTAGGTGCAAATCCCCCACTGAAGCTGGTCCATCCAGCTGGACCCCTGCTGTTTCCGGCACCACACCTACCCCCGCCCGGCCATCAAGGGGTGGTAAGCCAGCGGCAAAGAAGCGGAGGAAGGGCAGCGTGGAACCGTCCAGAGCGTCCAGCGTGGAACCTGCCAGAGCGGAGGAGGACCGTTGGCACTCTGTTCTTGAGGAGGATGTGGCCCCACCGTCTCCAGTTTTCCGACCAAAACGCCCAGTCGGCCCTCAATTGGACCTAACTTCAAAATACAGCCCCATGCAACTTTTCCAGTTATTCTTCACCTCGGCAGTTGTTGATACCCTGGTGATGAACACAAATAAGTATGGCGCTAAGAAGCAGGAAGGCAAGACAGAGGCATGGAAGGACATTTCCATTTCAGATCTGTTTTGCTACCTTTCTATGGTCATCTACATGGGGCTGGTGAAGTTGAAAACCCTGAAACACTACTGGAAAACTGCACCCCTCTATCAACTGCCTTTCCCCTCAACGGTCATGTCTTGCAAGAGGTTTCTGACAATTTCATGGGCGCTTCACATTAGTGACCCAGAAGTTGATAAGGACAACGAGACGAAACGAGGCACGGCAGGGTTTGATAAGCTCTGCAAGATGAAACCTCTCTACCACGATATCGTTGAGGCATGCAAGACATATTTTCAGCCCGCCCAGAACCTTTCCATAGATGAGAGAATGGTAGCCTCAAAGGCCAGAATTGGCCTAAAACAGTACATGCGTAACAAACCGACAAAATGGGGTTACAAGCTGTTTGTTTTGGCCGATTCTGCGTGTGCATACACGTGCAATTTTTTTGTCTATGAGGGGAAGAACACTTGTGCGAGCGGTAAGGGACTCAGTTATGACTCTGTGATGCAGTTATTAGATTTCCAGCTGCTGGGGAAGGGCTACAAACTATTTGTAGACAACTTCTACACAAGCCCTACCCTGTTCACAGACCTGAGGAAGCTGGAGATGTGGGCCTGTGGCACCATTCAGACCAACAGAGTGGGCTTTCCAAAAACCAGGGTGAACGACATGCCTAAGCGGGCTGAGCGGGGTACCATGAGATGGATCCGTGAAGATGGTTTGCTCTTTGTGAAGTGGATGGACACGAGAGAAGTAGTCATGTGCTCCACTATTCACAAGTCCTTCGGTGGGGATCACGTTGTTCGACGTTTGAAAGGTCCTACAGGCGCTTGGACCGCCAGAAATGTCCCCATTCCAGCTGCTGTGAAGGATTACAATAAGAGCATGGGAGGTGTAGACCTATCGGATGCGCTGATAGGATACTACAATGTTCTTCACAAAACCATGAAATGGTACAAAACTTTGTTTTATCATTTTATTGACATTGCTGTGGTGAATTCCTTCATCCTCCAGAAGGAAATGGCCAAGAACTGTGGACAGCCCCCCATCTCACAGCTAGCCTTTAGGGAGCAGCTCATCCAGGAGCTTGCTAACTACAGCAAGAACACTGTAGCACCTTCTGTCCCCTCTACCTCTGTCCCTTCTGCTCCAACCAGCGGTACGCACATGCTGAAGTTCATCATTGCAGGCAGGGATGTGCCTCAGAGAAAAAGGGGCTCAGTAGGGCGGCTTCGTTGTGCCCTGTGCCATAAGAAGTCCCCTGTCACCTGCACCACCTGTGCTGTGACCCTCTGTTTCCCACCAGAGAGAGACTGCTATGGGATATGGCATCAGGAGCGCAACATTGTGTAGAGGACTGAGAGTCTTCACATGATTGAACATTGAAGTGTAAATAGTTACCCTTGTTATTATTATTATTTTTTTTAAATATTATTTTTTTTTTCTTGAATTTTTCAAATATATATTTTTGGGGCTATGTTAGAATAATTGTTTTGTATTTTGTATATAGTTATTTGTATCATTGTATCATTGTACCAATTCGGCCACTTGGGTACATTTGGGAAACTTGTGAGGGACCCCTGGTTGACTTCATGCTCAATGGCATGTACCTCACTCATTCCTGAAGGTATCCATCTGAAACTTTGGTCAAATACTGTCGCCTACTTATGTTCTGATTTGAAATGATCCCCAGTATCATAACTGAATGTTTGGCCTTTCTTGTTGATTTTTAAAGATGCAACAACAGTAAAAGAACAAAAAACGTCTGTTGATTTCCTTGTATTTTCTTCTACCAGATCTATTGTGTTATATTCTCCTACATTCAATTCACATTTACACAAACTTCAGAATGTTTCCTTTCAAATGATACCAAGAATATGCATAGCCTTCCTTCTAGGCCTGAGCTACAAGCAGTTAGATTAGGGTATGTTTTCAGGCGGAAATTGAGAAAAGGGGGGGGTATCACAAACAGGTTAATAAAAGCTAGAAACTTTGACAACTAGGCCAGTTTAACGCTCTGGAGAGAAACGCCTTTGACACTCTCACTGAACAGAAAGTGACAATGGTTATAGGTTAAGGCTATAGCACTAAAGAATACTTAATTGTGTGGACAATAACAAGTATATCAGGGATTAGAATTTACATCCCACATATAACAATACTAGTTTCCAAGTGACTACTAGCTGACGAGCATAATAATCAACAGAGATTATTAGGTATTGATATATAAATAAAAAGGACAGGTGGTTAAAGGAGATCTTAGTATAAATTTGAGTAGTTAGAAGAAATATAATACTCTAAGAGCCCACAATAGAATTATAAAGGGAGTGACAACGCGAACTAAGGAACAAAGCCAACTCACGCAAAGGGCCACTAAGAATAAACAGAAGGGTTGGTAGGGCCGCTCGGCTAGGCCCTTGTTACACCGAAGTAACTAAAATCCTAAAGTACTCTGCCTAGCCAGAGGACGGGATAGAGGCTTTTGCTGCAGGCGACAGGCAAAAGTCAGCACCGTGACACTTGGCGCCCAACGTGGGGCCCGAGGACGAATAAATTCAGACTAACTACGAAGCTAAGAATCCACTATCCCCGAGTAAGAGATAGATGGCAACCTCTATTAACGTTACAACAGCGCTTATGGAGCAACGAAGAGTAGAGACTAACCATGCCGAGCAAGAGGCATTGCGTAGGCAAGAAGCAGGCTTACCCGACACCAGACCAGCTATCTGTGTGCCAGGGGTACCATGGCAAAGACTGTCAAGAACAGAACAGACGGCCATAAAACAAATGATGAACTGGGAGGGGCTAAAAAACTTCCTAGGAAGAGTCTCAATATGCCCCAAAAAAGATAAATGGACATGAGATTCAAATCAGACAAGTAAAAAGTTGGACCATAATTAAGGTGGTTCCACAAGAGAAAGAAGACCTAGACCAGTATAACCTTAGGATAGGACAGATGAGTCATCTCCTAAAACCATTCTGGGGACATGCAATAGCAGTGGTAAAAGAAGGAGGCACTAAAACAGCGCGCTAACTAAAAAATGACCTACAAAATATGAATATGAGCGGGGACAACCTAATAGACCCTAGAACGGTAACTTCCTCCTTACACAGGCTGCAGAGCCGGAGGAAGAGGAAGGACCCAGACCACCAAGTAGGACAATGTCAACCGCCACCATATGGGAAGAAGACGACAGGCCCCCACCAAATGCCAGAGCCAGAAAGGAGCCAGAAAGGCAGGCCAGAAAGGCAGCCAACCGGACCATTTATGGCCCAAATACAGCCCCTGACGACACCCGTAGTAGGAGGAGGAAATAGGCTATATCCCTCGTTAGAAGAGATAGGGAATAGCCCCACAGACCCACGGCACTCCACCCCAAACTATTACCTCCCGCCCCTAAGAGATGAGCAGTTGTGACATTATAGGGAAGTAGTAGATAACCTAGTGTTCAGTGAGGGAGAAAACAGTGATTGGGAAAGTGAGGGAGAGCCGGGGCCTGAGAGAGAGAAAACATTTGCTGAAGTATTAGATGAGAAACTAGTAGCATACTCCAGTAAAATGAACGAGGCGCTAGATGGCCTCATAGAAAAAAGCAGTGAAAGGCTCAGGAAAATGGCTCTAGTAGACGAACTAAAGAGAGTAAACAGGTCTTGGCCACCCCTGACCCCCATGCCTAGTACTCAACTAAATACGTCTCTACCCACACTGGTAAGGCCACGGCCATTGTATGGGGGAAGGACAGGAGAAGAGGAAGGAATGGGGCAAGGAGGCCCAGGGGGAAGAGATATAGGAGGGGGGCCAGAGGCAACGGGGGAACAGAGTAACGACCCCCCACTAATGCCCACATTGGAACAACGAGCAGCTGCCTTTGTGGCAATGAATAGTGCCACCCTATTGGGGGCTAGGGAGCGACAAAACGCAGGCCTTGGAACCCCCCAGGGAGTAGGCCCGGTACACCCTTCAGGGAACTCTAGACCCCAAGGGGCCTACAGAGGGAACTGGAACCCATCGGTAAATACCCTGACTGGTGACCCCCCTGCACCCTCAGCACACGGCCTAGTAGAGGACAGGTTAACCTTTCATCACTAATTAAGACAGGTGTGCGAGAACTTGTGCAATCACCTGCCGTCTAGAGGTATAATTGCCACAGCCAGTGTAAGTGCAGGGATCTATGCAGGAAACTTTGGCAGGGAACCCCTGTTTGTGGAGACCTTATGCAAAGCAGCAGTGGAATGGGACGAAAGGAATCCCACCCCAGGGTATAAGGAGTTGATTATAGTACCAGGGCCCCAAAATCACCCCATTAATACAGGGGACCTGGGGAGATGGACCTCCCGAAACGAGGAAGTGAAGGCAAGGGCATTTAGGCCAGCTTGGGGAAGGTCCGCATTTAGGCAACCAGCAGAACATGAGGCCCAGGCCGAGGCCCAAGCAGATAATTGGCACCTGGGACCATATTACAACCAAAACACATACCCAGTAGCAGGACCATGGAGTAGAGAGGCCAGTCCTGAGGAAGGGACGCGTAAAGTACGTGTCCCAGCCAAGGTAATGTCAAAAAGAACAATGAAAAGGGTATCACACAGCCCCTCCTCAAGGGACATATGTGAAAACCCCAACCTAGGGGGCCCGGCGAAAACCACACAATTAATGGCCGCATTAGATGGCCACAGAGATCTGCTATTGGAGCTGTTAAAAGACAGCACCCCGGTAGAACCCTCTAGGAAAAGGCATGTGAGAGTAGCCACCCCCATGCCCAACAGGCCCCCAGAAGTATTTCATGCTACTAGGGAGAGAGATGAAACTGAGGAGGAACTGGGGTCCAGCTCAGGAGAAGAGCTGGAACCACCCACTGCTCCAAGAAAGAACAAGGTCAAAAGTAAGCGTAGGGAAAGCACCTCAGAAAGTAGTGAAGAGGAATTGTTCCTCAGCAACCCCAGAACACCAGTAAGCAAGGGAATGAAAAAAGATAGGAAGGTCAGAGCTGGTCATTCCCCAGGACGAAGGGATGCAGCAGCCACGCCAAGAAGACAGGCCACACCAACCACGCCCCCACCCAGGACAGGGAGCACACAGAAACAACTGTCAGTGAAAGATCTAATGATGGAAGTAAAATTCCTTAAGGACTCAGTGCCCCCATATAATCAGAACGGGAATATGATGGCCTACGCTAGACTGTTGGATCAGAAAGCAGAAGAATTGGACCTCTCAGAAAAGGCCAAAATAACACATTTAAACAGGGAACTAGGGAGTAAACTAAAAGGCACCTGGGAAGAAGTATTGAGTTTCCTAGGAAATGCACCAAATAAGAGAAGGGAGGCCAAGGAGAACCTGATAGCAGACAGGAAACAGGGCCTACCCTGGAAGGTGTGTTACCAACACGCCGAGGATGACCTAGGCACTCATGAAGCACTGGAATTATGCGTAGACAGGGCTGAGATAGACAATGACCCATGCAGGAATCTGTTAGAACAACTGGATGGGGACGGAAATCAGAGTGAATGGGCCTTCATCTGGAAACAAATTGTCCAGAGGGAAAAGAGTGTAAGAAAAAGTGCTCCGGCTATGGAGAGGGAACCCAAAGTAAGGCAGATAAACACTCCAGAAAAAGTCCAAGTTAAACCGCAGAGATAAAGATAATAACCAAAATCAGAGAACACAACAGGTAACTGACCAGCCCCGACAGGCAAAACCTAACCCAAATCCTAGAGGAGAGAAAAAGACATGGCCCAAACAAGACCAAAACCAGGACAAAGGGACAGGACCACAAAAACCGGCCTACCTAGACGCAGAGGCCTTTAAGGCCTTGACCCCGGAGCAGAAAGAAACCAGGAAGCAGGAGTATGCAGCCTGGAAAGAGGCAAACCCCAGTAAAAAATAGGATAGTGCAAACTGGCAAGAGGGAACCCTGGAAAAGAATCTAATTGTAAATTTGGGAGAAACACCATTCTTAATAGATACAGGGGCCCAGTGCAGTATGACTAACTTGCCAGGGAAGCCAGTGGGTACTACGAAAGTAGCATTCCCTGACGGACATAAAAAAGATATGAAGCTAATAAATACACACGGCATAAATATGTTGCAAGGAGAGGAAAATCTACTCTCCCTAAAAGACGCAAAAGAACTGCACAGGCTAGGAATGCTAAAAATAAATCACTTTAAACCAGTTGATGTAGAAGGACAAAAAATGAGGATACAAAGAGAAACGGATTTACCAGAGGAATGCATAAACAAGATAATGAAAACTCTGGAGAAAATTAAAGTCCAAAAATATAAAAACGACTGTGGGCAACTAGGAGAAGAATTTGCACATACCATAATAGGAGGAGTGCATGAACCTGTTACCCAGTATAAAACAAAACCAACGCTCCTGAAGGAAGCAATGATAACTATTGAAGAACTGGAAACACAAGGAAAGATAGAAAATATAGACAACCCAATTACGAATTCGCCAATGCAATGTGTGCCCAAACCGGATGGGACATCTAGGCTAGTGTTTAACTACAAAGTCTTACTTCTTATGACTGAAGGGGCAGTATTGAGTAGCTTGGATGAAAGGTGCCCATATCAAACGGCCTGCTCCTCAGTCATAGTTCCTAATATTTGCATATTATTATTAGTATTGGATAGAAAACACTCTAAAGTTTCTAAAACTGTTTGAATTATGTCTGTGAGATTAACAGAACTCATATTGGCAGGCAAAATCCTGAGATGAAATCAAAACAGGAAGTCAGAAATCTGAGCCTGTATGTATTCACCAGAGTCCCTTAAGAAATCCACTTGAGTTATGAATGATGTTGCACTGCCTAGGGGTTCCACTAGATGTCAACCATCAATAGAAATTCCAATGAGACTTCTATGATGTTGTGGGAGAGAATGATAGCAGAATCAGTCAGGTGTCCATCAAGCAGCCATTTTCTGATCATGCTTTTTTTTCATGGAAGTCACCTACGTTCCATTGCTCACGCAGACAAGAACGAATACTCCGGTTGGAACTTTATTGAAGCTATATGTTAAAAACATCCTAATGATTGATTCAGTACTTAGTTTGAAATGTTTCTTCGACCGGTAATATCACATTTTGAAGTTTTTGTCCGATATAAAGCTGACCAGAATTAGCGTTTGGACATGTTTACCAAACGCGCTAACAATTGGACATAAATAACGGATTTTTTCGAACAAAACAAACATTTATTGTGGACCTGGGATTCCTGGTGTGCTTTCTGATGTAGATCATCAAAGGTAATGGAATATTTGTCATGTATTTTTGTGTTTATGGTGACGCCATCTTTGCAGCTGTGGTATGCTACTTTTGAGCGCCGTCTCAGATTATAGCGTGCATTTCTTTTTCCGTAAAGTTTTTTTGAAATCTGACACAGCGGTTGCATTAAGGAGAGGTATATCTATAATTCAATGTGTATAACTTGTATTATCATCTATATTTATGATGAGTATTTCTGTTGAAACGATGGGCTATGCAAAGTCACTTGATGTTTTTGCATTTAGTGAATCTAGTCACCTCAATGTAAACTCAGATTTTTGATATAAATATGAATTTAATCAAACAAAACATGCATGTATTGTGTAACATGAAGTCCTATGAGTGTCATCTGATGAAAATAATCGAAGGTTAGTGATTAATTCTATCTCTATTCTGGTTTTTGTGAAGCTATATTTAGCTGGAAAAAATGGCTATGCTTATTGTGGTTTTGTGGTGACTTAACATAATCGTTTGTAGTGCTTTCGCTGAACAGCCTATTTGAAATCGGACACTTTGGTGGGATTAACAACAAGATTACCTTTAAAATGATATAAGACACATGAATGTCTGAGGAATTTTAATTATGAGATTTCTGTTTTTTGAATTTGGCGCCCTGCACTTCGACTGGCTGTTGTCATATCGGTCCCGTTACCGGGACTTCAGCCATAAGAAGTTTTAACCTCATCTCTGGCCTTAAATTCCTTAGGTACCCCTTCTAGGCTGTCCAATTGCATCAAGGTATACTTGATACTCTGTTTCATAAGCCCCTTTAACTCTAGGTTTAACATAGTCATCATGGGGTGATTTAATAATAGTAACCTGTTTAATTGCTCTAACTAAGGCACAAAGACCAGTCCATCTTTCAGGCAATACATTCAGCAGTTTGGTTTTTCCACACATCCAGAAACTATTAGCAATACCTCCGTCTTGATTTTTCAACATAGTAAGAGATGGCGCAACCTGAGTTATGTGACCACACAACCCTTTTCTATTCATAATCAACCCTTTATCATTAATTTTACGAACTCTGCGTTCTCTAATACCCAAATAGTATCACATTCTACAGTGGTGTTTCTTACGTCAATTCCATCGGTATTATAGCTGTAGAAACATTCATATTTTCTTTTTACACTAGTAAATCTATCATTATGAGGACCATTCAATTCAGTTCTTATGTCATATGTTGCACATTCATGTTCTCCCAACATATTTTTATTTAATTCCCTTCTGCCTTTAGTGTTACCTAATGCCAACCTGCATTCTATGTTACACAAAGGAATGTAGTATTTTCTCTGAATACATTGAACATTTTCCATTTAACACATTCTTCAAATGATGCAAGTTTAGGTACTATCAAAAGATCAGACAAAGGTGATTTGCTACACAAATTGCAATTGTCAATCCTATGTTTAGCTGTTGTGTACTTAGCCCACTTATTTTTTACTGCTTTTCTACATTTTTGATCAATGTTTGATTCTGTGGTAGTTTCTTCATTATGGCTACCCCAGTTAACAGATGTCCAGATTTTCTGCATCAACCCACTTTCTTGTGGTCTTGCTATTGTCTTAGTTGGTGTACTAGTCTCTAGTGGGAGGTGATTTTACAATTTCTTCTAGGTTTGTTGCTGTTGCTGTCAAGGCCATTCTATCATTCTTCATCAGGCCTGGTTCACTGTCTGTTAGAAAGACCATGTGAGGACAGAGAAGTTGATGACAAGAAAGTCTGCTTTCCATTCTCCTGTCATCTTTTCTCCATCCCCTTGGACAGCATCTCTGTCAGGGGTATCTGCCAGAGCAGGTGTGTCATCAGGAGCAACAGGCATGTCACTCCTCCCCATCCCCGGACTCTGGATATTCAGGAGAGAGTGTCTGTTGGCTGTTGGAAGTTGCTCCTTGATCCACCTCTTCTTCGGTTTCTTCCTGGCTCCTGCCTGTTCAGGTATCGGCGCAGGGCCAATTCTAATGACTGTGGTGCTACTCCCTTCAGTCAATCTTGTTCTTGCTATTTCAACTATTAATTATTTTTGCTATGTCAAAATCATTGTTCTTCTGTCATTCTAACTTCAATTGTCTGTTCATTGTTCTTCTGTCATTCTAACTTCAATTGTCTGTTCATTGTTCTTCTGTCATTCTAACTTCAATTGTCTGTTAAGGGGATCATTCAAGAGCTGAAAAGTCAATTGTGGGGAAATTCCCATTTTCTTCAGCTTGCGGGGCTTTTCCTCCTCTTTGTGGGGTCTCTCCTTCTGTTCCTTGTGAGGCCTCTCCTCCTCTTTCTTCCCCTGAGGCTCCCTCCTCAGGCCGGACTGGGCTTCCATCTGGAAAGGTATCAATTTCAGGGAAGAGATGTTCCCATTCTGTAGGTGGTACTTCGGGGTCCCACTGTGGAGGGCTTCCTTCAAGGAGGTCTGCCACAACAGGTATGTCGTCAGGAGTAGCAGGCATGTTACTCCCTCCCATCCCTAGACTCTCTGGCCCCACAGGAGAGAATACTGGTTGTTCGCAGGTTCTCTCTCCAGTGTTGTCTCTCCTTCATCTTCTTCTGGGTGCCTTAGGCGATGCACCTGTCGTATTTTGGCTTTCACTTGGTCTGCTGTTCTTTTGGCTCCTCCCTGGCGTCTCGATTGCTTTCGCTGTTCCTGCTTCTTCCGGGCTCCTGCCTGGTGGATCAGCATCCTCTGTGTCCTCATCTCTATATGGTTGTGTCCTTCTCTCTGTTGGGACTCGGGTGCAGTGGTTCAGATGGTACCACGTCTGGCTTACTTTCACTTGGACGGCCGTTCTTGTTGCTTTGGCCACCTCGTATGGTCCTTCTCTCCTCGGTTGATCCCACTTCCTCCGGAACACTCGAACGTAGACTAGATCTCCTGGTATCACTGGGAGAGGTCCTTCTGGTCCCCTTGGATCATCAGACTTGGAACCTCTCGTCCTGGTTCAGGTTTCTGCCTTCTTTCTGTGAGGCATTCAGACTTAGAGACTTATGGCCTCTGTTCTATGATTACACCATACATCCTCTTACTTCCATCACTCATCACACAACAAACTGACATTCCAGCTGAAGCTGGCGAACCCCTCTCCTTCTGGTTTCCTAAACATAAGACTTGGAAAGCAAAAGACAAAACATAACAGTATTGACAATGTTATGTGTTATACATAAATATATTCATGAAAACTGAAATCTGAGACCATGACAATTCCCACTCTCTCTTCACCTGACTCTATGCCTCCAGGATACTTTTCTGCTAGATTTCCACAAAAATACAAGCCCTGAAAAGCTTCCTCATGCTTCCACCCAGTCTTCCCCTTTCGGCCCCAGGTTCTGGGAGGTGTTCCCAAATCATGTCATTTTTTACTTAGTTTCCTATCTGCTCCATTTCAACTGATAAGCATGTGCATAACCTTAATCAACATTATCTCTACTTGAAGTAATTCAACACTGTATATGTTTTCACATCAATGCCTTCAACATGTTGTTTAGCTTGTTATGGCTGCAGGGGCAGTATTGAGTAGCTCTGATAAAAGGTGCCCATTTCAAACGGCCTCGTACTCAATTCTTGCTCGTACAATATGCATATTATTATTACTATTGGATAGAAAACACTCTCTAGTTTCTAAAACCGTTTGAATTATATCTGTGAGTAAAACAGAACTCATTTGGCAGCAAACTTCCTGACCAGGAAGTGGAAAGTCTGAAAACGATGCTCTGTTCTAGGGCCTGCCTATAAATGGGCATGATATGTATTAGTATACATGCACGTCATACACCTTCCACTAGATGTCAAGAGGCAGTGAGAGAAGAAATGGAGTGTTTATCTTGGTCTGAGGTGGAATAAAAGCTCTTGGCATGACGTGTCACCCATTTCCTGTTTCCTGGAAAGTGCGAGGAGGGACCTGGGATTGCCTTCTGAAAAGCTGTCGTTATAGACGGCTACTATCTCCGGCTTTGATTTTATTTGATAAATGTGACAATATCATCGTAAAGTATGTTTTTTCAATATAGTTTTATTAGATTATTGAAATTTATTCGGGACGTTAGGCGTGTTGCGTTGTGTGCGTTTGTTCAGGAAGGAGAGCTTCGCGCCACTTGGCTAGTGTGCTTGCTAATTCAAGAGGGAAAAAGGGTTCTAAAACCAAACAACGATTGTTCCCGACAAAGGACCCCTTGTACAACATTCTGATGGAAGATCATCAAAAGTAGGACCCATTTTATGATGCTATTTCATATATCTGTCGAACATGTTGTACTAGTAGGGTATATTACAAACCATTTGTTTTAGTTTGTTTTGTATCTTATTTTGGGCACTCTCTCGCTATTGGGCACTCTCTCGCTATAACTAAGCTGGATGTCGTAATGAAGTTATTTTTAGAATTCTAACACGGCGATTGCATTAAGAACTAGTGTATCTATCATTTCCTATACAACATGTATTTTTTAGTCATGTTTATGAATAGTTATTTGGTCAGAATATGTGAGTGTCAGAAAAATATCCGGACGTTGTGGGAAAAAGATGCTACGTTAGCACAATGTATAACCACTGATTTCAGCTCTAAATATGCACATTTTCGAACAAAACATAAGTGTATGTATAACCTGATGTTATAGGACTGTCATCTGATGAAGCTTATCAAGGTTAGTCAAAAATTATATATCTTTTGCTGGTTTGTTACGATCGCTAACTTTTGCTGCTGGGAAATGGCTTGTGTTTCTGGCTATTGTGGTAAGCTAATATAATGCTATATTGTGTTTTCGCTGTAAAACATTTTAAAAATCGGACATGTTGGCTGGATTCACAAGATGTTTATCTTTCAAATGCTGTATTGGACTTGTTAAAACTTCTTGAGAATACAGGGGGTGCTATTTTCCCATTAGCATAATTTGCTCTACAGATTAAACTGCCTCGTATTCAATTATTGCTCTTACTATATGCATATAAATAATACCATTGGAAAGAAAACAATCTCTAGTTTCTAAAACCGTTTCAATTTTGTCTCTGAGTGATACAGAAGTCATTTGACAGCACTTTCCATGACCAAGAAGAAAAAAGCAAGATGTGTATGCCAGCTTCAACGCTCTGCCTATATATGGTCGTGCCCCCTATGACCCGAAACACACCTCATTGGCCTTCCTCTGGGTGTCAAGAGGACGTCAGAGGAAAAATATCTTGTTTATCTGGGACTGACGTGAAATGAGAGCTAATTCTTTGGGGTGACCGACAACTTCCGGTTGTCTAAATCGTGCGACTTGTAGCTGCGATTGTCTTCTGTTGTGCGGCCATTATGGATGAAAACTATCTCCGTCTCGAAGTTTGTTTGATACATGTGACCATATCATCTTAATGTATGTTTTTTCAATATAGTTTAATCAGATTATTTGAATTTTTTCGGGAGTTTTGCCGTGTTCCGTTCTGTGACTTTTTTTACTTTGGACAGATCCGTGCCAGTCGACCAGTACCTATGCTAAATGAAGAGGGAAAGTTGCCATTATGAATGGATTGAACGACTCATCAGGACTAAGGACACCTTGATCAACATTCTGATGAAAGATCAGCAATAGTAAGACCCAATTTACGATGTTATTTCATATATCTGTCGTGCATGTGAACTGGTCGTGGGCGCCCAGCTGGTTCTGGCTGGCGTGGCTATGCTAATTTAGCGCTACATTTTGTTTTCGCTATAAAACATTTAATAAATCTGAAATATTGTTTGGATTCACCAGATGTTGGGCTTTCAATATCTGTACGCTGTGTATTTTTCTGAAATGTTTTAAGATAAGTAATTAGTTATATGACGTTGGTCTCTGTAATTGTTCTGGCTGCGTCGGCACTATTTCAGATTGCAGCTGCAATGTAGAACTGTGATTTATACCTGAAAAATGCACATTTTTCAAAAAAAAACTATGCTATACCATAAATATGTTATCAGACTGTCATCTTATGAAGTTGTTTCTTGGTTAGTGGCTATATATATTTTTATTTAGTCGAATTAGTGATAGCTACTGACGCAGGAAAAAACTGTTGGAGTAAAAAAATTGTGTCTTATGCTAACGTGGTTAGCTAATAGATTTACATATTGTGTCTTCCCTGTAAAACATTTTAAAAATCTGAAATGGTGGCTTTATTCACAAGATCTGTATCTTTCATCTGGTGTCTTGGACTTGTGATTTAATGATATTTAGATGCTACTATTTAATTGTGACGCTATGCTAGCTATGCTACTCAGTGGGGGGGGAGTGGGGGGTGATCCCGGATCCGGGTTGGTGACTCGTTAAAGGTTAATGTGTGAAAGTTAAATATTTCTAAAAAATATATTTTGAATTTCGCGCCCTGCACTTGAGCTGGCTGTTGTCATAAGTGTACCGACGTCGGGCTTGCAGCCAGAAGAAGTTTTAAAGTACAATTACCCCAACATCTATCCTTTTTCACATGATGCATTACAAATAAAACAAGTAGCCCCAAAACTCAACCCAGTATGTCTACAGTGGAATCTAGTGTGTGTGTGTCTCTCTCTCTCTCTCTCTCTCTGGATTTCTTTTCACTCTATTGGGTTTTGGTATGTAAATATATATATATTGATTAGTTTAGTTGGTTTAAGGGTATCTTTTCTAACTATTACTAAGCAAGTATAGGGGTGGTGGGATCGTTTGAGGTAGGTTTTTTTCGCGAGGGCACAACCAGCGGGTGGGGCTGGTTGAAATGGCCACTCGTGGAAGTTTGGAGTATGAAAAACTTAGTCGGCGCAATGGAATAAAAATTCCGGCAGCGGCTGGATGTTCAGTGGAGGAGTGTAGTTTGGCGGTTGGAACTATTGTTGGGTATGATAGCATCAAATCAGCCTCGAGGATGAATAGCGCAGTAGTGATATTCTTAGATTCCATTGAAAAGGTGAATATAATGGTGGAGAGAGGTGTTGTGTTGCGGGAGACACAGACGCAGGTATTTCCGCTTATGAATCCGGCTAAGAAGGTTATATTGTCTAACGTACCACCATTTGTTAGAGATGAAGTGTTGGAGCGAGAATTATCTCCTCATGGTCAAATTGTATCCACAATAAAGAAGGTTCTTTTTGGATGCAAATCTCCGTTGCTGAAACATGTCGTGTCTCATAGGAGGCAAGTGCATATGATCTTAAAAAAGGACGTTGATGAACTGAATTTAGCGTTCAGTTTTAAGATTGATGGATTTGATTATGTTTTTTACGCTTCTACTGAATCAATGAAATGTTTTGGTTGTGGAAGAGAGGGGCATTTGGTGCGTAGTTGTCCTGAGAAGGAGCACGCAGAGCCCGGTAGTAGCTATAGTGATGGTACAGCTAACGCATCAACGCGAAGGGATGAAACTGCTAAAAGTGCAGGGGACGGAAGAAGGTGGGCAGATGTGGTTAGAAAAGTAGGAGAGGAAGGCAGTGTAGATAAGGGGGAAATTGTGGTAGATCAGAACAAAGAGGGAGGGGAAAAAGTCGGTGAGATTGCGACTGCCGTCGCTGAGGTGGTGCTGGAAAATGAAATCGGAGATAAAGAGGAAATTGAAATAACAGAAAAGGAAGAAGCTGTTTTCAAAGTACCGAGGAGTAAGAGAAAGAATGTAGGGGGTGGTGAAGGGTCTAATTCTAAGAGGAAGGTAGAGATTGATAAATTAGTTGAAGATGAAAAGGTTGAAGAGATGGTGGAGTTTTCCTCTGGGGAAGATAGTGAGAGTGAGTCATCTGACGCGTCACAACAAAATAGCGAGATAATTGGGGAAGACGGGAGATATGGAATTAAGAAGGTACGTCAATTTCTGAAGTTGACAAAAGGGAAGAAATATATGCAGGATTACAATATAACTGATTTTTTTCCTGAAAGTGAATTGTTAATAGAATCAGCAAAGTTTCTGATGTCAAAAATAACAGGGGGAGATTTGACAAGCCCTGAAATTGCTAGACTCAAGAAAGTGGTCACGAGAGTGATAAGTGATGTAAATTCGAAAGAAAATGAAAGAGTTTAGTTGCAGTTTTAACTCTGTAAAGAGATGGGGTGTCTGTATCTTCCTCTGTATATTTTTTTCATTCATGAGCAGTTTTAAGATTTCTTCTTTAAACGTAAATGGGGCAAGAGATGGTAAAAAAAGAGCCATAGTGTATGAGTTAATTAGGGGAAAGGGAAGTGACATAAATTTTCTACAAGAAACGCATAGTAATTTGGAAAATGAAGTTATGTGGAAACAGGAGTGGGGGGGGACAGTGGTGTGTAGTCATAAAAACTCAAAAAGTGGGGGTGTGGCTATATTGTTCTCAAGAGGGTTTTTGCCGTTGTCATATGAGGTTGAAGAGGTAGTTGAGGGGAGGTTATTAAAAGTTAGAGCAAGGTATGAAAACATCACTATGTGTCTGATAAATGTATATGCCCCCAGTGGTGGCAGTTGAGAGGGTATGTTTTTTAGAGACATTATCAAATACCATTGAGAAATGTAACAATGAAGATTATTTATTTATTGCTGGGGATTTTAACTGCACAGTCAGTGATTTAGATAGAAATCACCAAGAACCTCATATAGCCTCAAGGACTTTTTTAAAACGCCTCATTGTAACACATGAATTGTGTGATATTTGGCGGAGTCAAAATGGAGGCACAAGGCAGTACACATGGGCGCATGTGAGAGAGAACACCATCTCTATGGCCAGGTTAGATAGGTTTTATTGTTTTGAGCATCAATCTCAGGTCTGTAAATCAAGTGTGATAACCCCAGTGGGATTTTCTGATCATTGTTTAATAACAGAGGTGGTGTTCATTAACGATGTAAAACCCAAAAGCGCATACTGGTATTTTAATATAACTTTATTGAGTGATGCTCACTTCAGGAAATATTTTTGTTTTTTCTGGGAGAGGTGGAGGTCTCAAAAGGCCAGTTTTGTATCCCTTCAACAGTGGTGGGATATAGGGAAAATCCAGATTCAACAATTTTGTAATCAATACACGAGGAATGTCACCAAGGATATCACCAGATCAATGAAAGCCCTAGAGTTTGAAATAGTGGAACTCATGACGTTGGTTGAGACCACAGGAGATCGAGGCCATACGCAGGCACTCAAGAGAAAAAAAGTTGCATTGGCAGACCTGCTGGGTATCAGAGCACAGGGGGCATTGGTGAGAAGTAAGTTTCAGGGAATCTCTGAAATGGATGCCTCATCCAAATTTTTCTTTGGTTTAGAGAAAAAGAATGGACAAAGAAAAATTATTCATTGTCTCAAATCAGCTGTTGGACAAGAGCTCACTAGCCCTAGTGAAATTAGAAAGAGGGCAGTAGAGTTCTATGCTGAGCTCTACAAGTGTGAGTACAAAGAGGATAAAACAGTGACACAGCAGTTCCTTGATGGGCTCCCAAAGGTGGCTGCAGAAGCTCAGGTTGAGCTTGAGCAACCATTGTCTTTGCAGGAGTTATACACTGCATTAAAAGGCATGGAAAATGGAAGGGCACCAGGCATTGATGGGCTTCCCGTTGACTTTTTTAAGTCTTTTTGGACTATGTTGGGAGAGGATTGGCTAGAAGTAGTTAATGATAGTTTAACCGGAGGGTTACTACCAATAAGCTGCAGAAGGGCTGTCCTCACCCTACTGCCCAAAAAGGGTGACCCTAGGGAGGTGAAAAACTGGAGGCCGGTGGCTTTACTGTGCACTGATTATAAGATCCTGTCCAAGGCTTTGTCCAACAGGCTGAGGGAGGTGATGGGGCAAATCATACATACGGACCAGTCCTACTGTGTTCCTGGCAGGCAGATAGGGGATAACATTTCTCTGATTCGTGATTTTTTGGACGTCTCTAGGGCTATTGGGTTGGATGCTGGTCTAATTTCAATTGATCAGGAAAAGGCATTTGACCGAGTTGAACATCAATATTTATGGCACACGTTTGAGGCGTTTGGGTTCAGCTCTGGTTTTATAGCCATGATAAAGGTGATATATGGTGACATTGAAAGTGTATTGAAAGTTAACGGTGGTTTGAGTGCTCCTTTTAAAGTGTGTAGAGGTATTAGGCAGGGATGTTCTTTATCAGGGATGTTATATGCCATTGCTATAGAGCCACTACTAAATAGCATTAGAAGTCGGATTGAAGGGGTGTACCTTTCAGAGGATATTCCTCCTATTCGTCTCTCAGCCTATGCTGATGATGTAGTTGTTTTAGTGAAAAATCAAGCGGAGGTGGATAGTTTGAGTCTAATGGTTGATCGTTTTAGGGGAATATCCTCTGCAAAAGTAAATTGGGAAAAGAGTTGTGCTGTACAGATTGGAGAATGGTCTGGAGGGATCATGGCTTTGCCAGGGGGGCTGGAATGGTGTAAGGGAGGGTTTAAGTATCTTGGAGTGTACCTAGGAGATGAGGGGACTATGGAAAAAAATTGGATTGGGGTGGTTGAAATGGTGGAAGGGAGGATGAAGAGATGGCGTTGGTTGTTATCTCGAATGTCATATAGGGGGCGAACCATTATAGTTAACAATGTGATTGCCTCTGCACTATGGCATCGGTTGTCAGTTTTAGAACCACCATCTGGCCTTCTAGCTAAGATACAGGTAATTATTGTGGATTTCTTTTGGGATAAATATCACTGGGTTCCACAAAGTGTTTTGTATTTGTCAAAAGAGGAGGGGGGACAAGGTCTTGTACATCTTGCTAGTAGGGCTGCTGCTTTCCGGTTGCAGTTTATTCAAAGGTTGCTTTATGGACAGGAAAATGTGGTGTGGAGAGGGGTAGCAGGTCTTGTATTACAGAGGGTTGGAGGATTAGGTTTAAAGAAGGCTTTATTTCTAGTTGATAATAGCCAGATTTCTAGGGAGGGAGTACCTCCGTTTTACAGAGGTCTTCTCAGAGTGTGGAGCATAATGAAGGTGTCCAGACGAACTTCAGCGGAGTCAGTGCATTGGTTGTTGGAGGAACCTCTGGTGTATGGGGCAAGACTGGATTGTACAACTGCAGCTGTTCCACATTTCTCCAAGATTCTGGTGAAGGGCAAAATCATCACCTTAAAACAGTTAATGGCCATGGCCGGGCCCGCCTTAATGGATGGAAGACGGGTGGCTGAACATTTGGGGGTGAGGTCGGAAAGGATTGTCGGACAAATGCTGGGAAGCTGCAGGAAGGCTCTGTCAGTGGAAGAGTGGGGAATGCTTAATAGCCACAAGAAGAAGGTACAAGATGAAGACGTCTCATTTCCAAGACTAGGGATTACACCAAATATCCCAGAGTCAGAGAGAAAGGGTTTATTGTTGGATTTGAGAGGGTTGGAGGAGGTGGGTTTGGATGAGGTGAATGGGAAGGACTTGTATAGGGGGTGTGTCAAGGTGTTAAATAAAGAGAAATTGAAAAATAGAAAAGACACTCCATGGAGGGTAAAATTGGGAATTGATGACAAGGTAAAGCCAGCATGGAGAGCACTGTACAAACCACCGTTACAAAAGGGTACTGGTGATATGCAATGGAGGGTTTTACATGGCATTATTGCAGTTAATGCTTTTGTATCTGTCATTAACTCAGATGTTGGAGATGGATGTCCTTTTTGTAATATAAGAGAAACCATTTTTCACTGTTTTATGGAGTGTGAGAGGATAAAACCTGTATTAGAAATACTGGAATCTTTGTTTAGAGCTGTAGGTGAGATTTTCAATAACAATGTTTTTATTTTGGGGTTTCAATATAGTAAGCAACAGAAAAGAAAATGTCAACTGTTAAATTTTATTTTGGGACAAGCTAAGATGTCAATTTTTTGGAGTAGGAAACATAAGATAGACACGGGATATGGGAAGGATATAAGATGTGTTTTTAAAGGATTAGTGAAAGCAAGAATAAAAGTGGATTTTGAGTTCTTCTCAGCTGTAAAAGATCTCCCATTGTTTGAGGAGAAGTGGGCATACGAAGGAGCGCTTTGTTTTGTAGAGGAGGGGAAATTATTTTTTGTTGATGAAATAAGTTGAATGTATATGTTCTTTTGTATTTTTATTTTATTTATTTTGTGTAGGAATTACATTTATTGTTTCATTTCGGAAAAGGCAGTGTGTCATTATTTATGTTAACAATTGAGTAGAAAATAAAGGTTTTATAAAAACTCAAAAACTCAAACTCTCTCTCTCTCTCTCTCTCTCTCTCTCTCTCTCTCTCTCTCTCTCTCTCTCTCTCTCTCTCTCTCTCTCTCTCTCTTCGGAGTGCATGCTGGGAGTGAGTCGTCAAGCAGGAGTGTTTGTGAGAGCGAATGGAAATTCTTTTCACTCTATTGGGTTTTTGTATGTATATATATATATATTGATTAGTTTAGTTGTTTTAAGGGTATATTGTTTAACTATCATTAAGCACGTATAAGGGTGGTGGGATCGTTGAGGTTGTTTGTGTGTTTTTTCGCGAGGGCACAACCAGCGGGTGGGGCTGGTTGAAATGGCCACTCGTGGATGTGTAGAGTTTGAAAAACTTAGTCGGAGGCATGGAGTGAAGATTCTAGCCGAGGCCGGGTGTTCAGTAGAAGAATGTAGTCTTGCTGTGGGTGCGATCATTGGGTATGATAGCATAAAATCAGCCTCAAGGATGAATAGCGCTGTAGTGATCTTCTTAGATTCTATTGAAAAGGTGAATAAAATAGTTGAGACGGGTGTTGTGTTACGGGAGACACAGACGCAGGTGTTTCCGCTTATGAATCCGGCGAAAAAAGTGATACTTTCTAACGTGCCACCTTTTGTTAGAGATGAAGTGTTGCAGCGAGAATTATCTCGTCATGGTCAAATCGTATCTACAATAAAGAAGGTTCTTTTTGGATGCAAATCTCCGTTGCTGAAACATGTCGTGTCTCATAGGAGGCAAGTGCATATGATATTAAAAAAGGACGTAGATGAACTGAATTTAGCGTTCAGTTTTAAGATTGATGGATTTGATTACGTATTTTACGCTTCGACTGAATCAATGAAATGTTTTGGTTGTGGAAGAGAGGGGCATTTGGTGCGCAGTTGTCCCGAGAATGAGCGCGCTGAGACCGGTAGTAGTTATAGTGCTGGTGCAAATAACGCACCAACGCGAGGGGATGAAAATGCTAAGGGTGCAGGGGAAGGGAGAAGGTGGGCAGATGTGGTTGGAAAAGTAGGAGAAGAAGGCATTGTGGATAAGGTGGAAATTGTGGTAGATCAGAAAAATGAGGGATTGGAAACAGGTGGTGAGATTGCGACTGCCGTCGCTGAGGTGGTGCTGGAGAATGAAATTGGAGGGCAAGAGGAGGTTGAAAAAGAAGCAGATGTTTTCAAAATACCGAGGAGTAAAAGGAAGAATGTAAGGGGGGTGAAGGGTCTAGTTCTAAGAGAAAGGTAGAGAGTGATAAGTCAGTTGAAGATGAACAAGTGGTAGAGATGGTGGAGTTTTCTTCTGGGGAGGATAGCGAGAGTGAGTCATCTGACGCGTCACAACAATATAGTGAGACAAATGGGGTGGAAGGGAGATATGGAATAGAGAAGATACGTCAATTTCTAAAGGTGACAAAAGGGAAGAAATATATGCAAGATTACAATGTAAATGATTTTTTCCCTGAAAGTGAATTGTTTATTGAATCAGCAAAGTTTCTGATGTCAAAAATTACAGGAGGAGGGTTGAAAAGCCCTGAAATTGCTAGACTCAAGAAAGTGGTCACGAGAGTGATAAGTGATGTAAATTCGAAAGAAAATGAAAGAGTTTAGTTGCAGTTTTAACTCTGTAAAGAGATGTGGTGGCTGTATCATCCTCTGTATATTTTTTTCATACATGAGCCGTTTTAAGATTTCTTCTTTAAACGTAAATGGGGGAAGAGATGGTAAAAAAAGAGCCATGGTGTATGAGTTAATTAGGGGAAAGGGAAGTGACATAATTTTTTTACAAGAAACGCATAGTAATTTGGAAAATGAAGTTATGTGGCAACAGGAGTGGGGGGGGACAGTGGTGTGTAGTCATAAAAACTCAAAAAGTGGGGGTGTGGCTATTTTGTTCTCAAAAGGGTTTTTGCCTTTGTCTTATGAGGTTGAGGAGATAGTTGAGGGGAGGTTATTAAAAGTCAGAGCAAGGTATGAAAACATCACTATGTGTCTGATAAATGTATATGCCCCAGTGGTGACAGTTGAGAGGGTATGTTTTTTAGAGACATTATCAAATACCATTGAGAAATGTAATAAAGAGGATTATTTATTTATTGCTGGGGATTTCAACTGCACAGTCAGCGATTTAGATAGAAATCACCAAGAACCTCATATAGCTTCAAGGATTTTTTTAAAACGCCTCATTGTAACACATGAACTGTGTGATATTTGGCGGAGTCAAAATGGAGGCACAAGGCAGTACACCTGGGCGCATGTGAGAGAGAACACCATCTCTATGGCTAGGTTAGATAGGTTTTATTGTTTTGAGCATCAATCTCAGGTCTGTAAATCAAGTGTGATAACCCCAGTGGGATTTTCTGATCATTGTTTAATAACAGAGGTGGTGTTCATTAATGATGTAAAACCCAAAAGTGCATACTGGCATTTTAATATAACTTTATTGAGTGATGCTCATTTCAGGAAATGTTTCAGTTTTTTGTGGGAGAGGTGGAGGTCTAAAAAGGACAGTTTTGTATCCCTTCAACAGTGGTGGGATATAGGGAAAATCCAGATTCAACAATTCTGTAATCAATACACGAGGAATGTCACCAAGGATATCACCAGATCAATGAAAGCCTTAGAGGTTGAAATAGTGGAACTCATGACGTTGGTTGAGACCACAGGAAATCGAGGCCATACGCAGGCCCTCAAGAGGAGAAAAGCTGCATTGGCAGACCTGCTGGGTATCAGAGCACAGGGGGCATTGGTGAGAAGTAAGTTTCAGGGAATATCTGAAATGGATGCCTCATCCAAGTTTTTCTTTGGTTTAGAGAAAAAGAATGGACAAAGAAAAATTATTCATTGTCTCAAATCAGCTGTTGGACAAGAGCTCACTAGCCCGAGTGAAATTAGAAAGAGGGCAGTAGAGTTCTATGCTGAGCTCTATAAGTGTGAGTACAAAGAGGATAAAACAGTGACACAGCAGTTCTGTGATGGGCTCCCAAAGGTGGCTGCAGAAGCGCAGGTTGAGCTGGAGCAACCATTGTCTTTGCAGGAGTTATACACTGCATTAAAAGGCATGGAAAATGGAAGGGCACCAGGCATTGATGGGCTTCCCGTTGACTTTTTTAAGTCTTTTTGGGCTATGTTGGGAGAGGATTGGCTTGAGGTAGTTAATGATAGTTTAACCGGAGGGTTACTACCAATAAGCTGCAGAAGGGCTGTCCTCACCCTATTGCCCAAAAAGGGTGACCCTAGGGAGGTGAAGAACTGGAGGCCGGTGGCTTTATTGTGCACTGATTATAAGATATTGTCAAAGGCTTTGTCCAACAGGCTGAGGGAGGTGATGGGGCAAATCATACATACGGACCAGTCCTACTGTGTTCCTGGCAGGCAGATAGGGGATAACATTTCTCTGATTCGTGATTTTTTGGACGTCTCTAAGGCTATTGGGTTGGATGCTGGTCTAATTTCAATTGATCAGGAAAAGGCATTTGACCGAGTTGAACATAAATATTTATGGCACACGCTTGAGGCGTTTGGGTTCAGCTCGGGTTTTATTGCCATGATAAAGGTGATATATGGTGACATTGAAAGTGAATTGAAAGTTAACGGTGGTTTGAGTGCTCCTTTTAAAGTGTGTAGAGGTATTAGGCAGGGATGTTCTTTGTCAGGGATGTTGTATGCCATTGCTATAGAGCCACTACTAAATAGCATTAGAAGTCGCATTGAAGGGGTGTACCTTTCAGAGGATATTCCTCCTATTTGTCTCTCAGCCTATGCTGATGATGTAGTTGTGTTAGTGAAAAATCAAGCGGAGGTGGATAGTTTGAGTATAATGGTTGATCGTTTTAGGGGAATATCCTCTGCAAAGGTAAATTGGGAAAAGAGTTGTGCTTTACAGATTGGAAAATGGGCTGGAGGGATCATGGCTTTGCCAGGGGGGCTAGAATGGTGTAAGGGAGGTTTTAAGTATCTTGGAGTGTACCTAGGAGATGAGGGGACTATGGAAAAAAATTGGAGTGGGGTGGTTGAAATGGTGGAAGGGAGGATGAGGAGATGGCGTTGGTTATTATCTCGTATGTCATATAGGGGGCGCACTATTATAGTTAATAATGTGATTGCCTCTGCACTGTGGCATCGGTTGTCAGTTTTAGAACCACCATCTGGCCTTCTGGCTAAAATACAGGCAATTATTGTGGATTTTTTTTGGGATAAATATCATTGGGTTCCACAAAGTGTTTTATATTTATCAAAAGAGGAGGGGGGTCAAGGTCTTGTACATCTTGCTAGTAGAGCTGCTGCTTTCCGGTTTCAGTTTATTCAAAGGTTGCTTTATGGACCGGAAAAGGTGGTGTGGAGAGGGGTGGCAGGTCTTGTATTACAGAGGGTTGGAGGATTAGGATTAAAGAAGGCTTTATTTCTGGTTGATAGCAGACAGATTTCTAGGGAGGGAGTACCTCCGTTTTACAGAGGTCTTCTCAGAGTGTGGAGTATAATGAAGGTGTCCAGACGAACTTCAGCGGAGTCAGTGCATTGGCTGTTGGAGGAACCTCTGGTGTTTGGGGCAAGACTGGATTGTACAACTGCAGCTGTTCCACATTTCTCCAAGATTCTGGTGAAGGGCAAAATCATCACCTTAAAACAGTTAATGGCCATGGCTGGGCCCGCCTTAATGGATGGAAGACGGTTGGCTGAACATTTGGGGGTGAGGTCGGAAAGGATTGTCGAACAAATGCTGGGAAGCTGCAGGAAGGCTCTGTCAGAGGAAGAGTGGGGAATGCTTAATAGCCACGAGAAGAAGGTACAAGATGAAGACGTCTCATTTCCAAGACTAGGAATTACACCAAATATCCCAGAGTCAGAGAGAAAGGGTTTATTGTTGGATTTGAGAGGGTTGGAGGAGGTGGGTTTGGATGAGGTGAATGGGAAGGACTTGTATAGGGGGTGTGTCAAGGTGATAAATAAAGATAAATTGAAAGATAGAAAAGACACTCCATGGAGGGTAAAATTGGGAATTGATGACAAGGTAAAGCCAGCATGGAGAGCACTGTACAAACCACCGTTACAAAAGGGTACTGGTGATATGCAATGGAGGGTTTTACATGGCATCATTGCAGTTAATGCTTTTGTATCTGTTATTAACTCAGATGTTAGAGATGGATGTCCTTTTTGTAATATAAGAGAAACCATTTTTCACTGTTTTATGGAGTGTGAGAGGATAAAACCTCTATTGGAAATACTGGAATCTTTGTTTAGAGCTGTAGGGGAGATTTTCAATAACACTGTTTTTATTTTGGGGTTTCAATATAGTAAGCAACAGAAAAGAAAATGTCAACTGTTAAATTTTATTTTGGGACAAGCTAAGATGTCAATTTTTTTGAGTAGGAAACATAAGATAGACACGGGATATGAGAAGGATATAAGATGTGTTTTTAAAGGATTAGTGAAAGCAAGAATAAAAGTGGATTTTGAGTTCTTCTCAGCTGTAAAAGATCTCCCTGTGTTTGAGGAGAAGTGGGCATATGAAGGAGCGCTTTGTTTTGTAGAGGAGGGGAAATTATTTTTTGGTGAGGAAATAAGTTGAATGTATATGTTCTTTTGTATTTTTATTTATTTTGTGTAGGAATTACATTTATTGTTTCATTTCTGAAAAGGCAGTGTGTCATTATTGATGTTAACAATTGAGTAGAAAATAAAGGTTTTATAAAAACTCAAAAACTCAAACTCTCTCTCTCTCTCTCTCTCTCTCTCTCTCTCTCTCTCTCTCTCTCTCTCTCTCTCTCTCTCTCTCTCTCTCTCTCTCTCTCTCTCTCTCTCTCTCTCTCTCTCTCTCTCTCTCTCTCTCTCTCTCTCTCTCTCTCTCTCTCTCTCTCTCTCTCTCTCTCTCTCTCTCTCTCTCTCTCTCTCTCTCTCTCTCTCTCTCTCTCTCTCTCTCTACGTCCTCTGTCATGGTGTTTTCAAGCTCACCCATTATTCAGCTGGACCTTACTTCTTGTGAGACTTATGCACCCACCAAAGAGAGACATGACAATCTTTACCACTGCAGGTGCTGTAAGAAGTGTACCCCCAGCCTGGTGTATCTTGATGTACACTCAGTCTCCAGAATTCAGCCCAAGCCCTTCCATTTGTGGCCTCTTATGTGCTGTTTTTTCCTGAGGACATACACACTAACACATGGGTTATTTCCTGACAACAGACCTTCTTCTTATAGCAAGATCACTAATTCTTAATTTTTAAATAACAGCCCTATGTAAACATTCTGTCTCAAATACCTGGCCTCCTGCCACAGAAATATTCATAATGATAGCCAAATTATGGTCCCTACAGCAACTGCTGTAAGAATAACATGTAATCAGTCAAGACACTTGACTGATTACATGTTATTCTTACTTTCTTACTTTTTACTTTAGAATTGTCCCTGTATTTTATATCCCTATATTTTACAAGGCCAACTGTAATTCCTTTTCTGTGAGTTATCTCCTCTAATAATATACATCGTTTAACACCCCTTCACTACCATAACCTTCATTTATGAATCCCCTCATATCCCCAATGTAGTTACAGTTTTTCTAACCCATAACATATGAGTCACTACTCCTAATTTCCTTCCATAGTTTGATACATACTTAAACATTCTCAAATCAATTTTAGTCAATTTATAACAGTCCCTCCTCAGGAACAATATACACACTTATGTTCCTCAAAACAAAAATAAATTGACCAAACAAGAAAAAAGAGAAAAATAAATTATAATAACTGCATATTTGCAATAAATTACCACTATTTGTAATGTAACTTAACCTGGGGAAAACGTCCATCCGTTTCATTCTATGCCCATGTTATGTTGGTCTCTTTCTTCTTCATCCCTGGGTGTTATCGCACAACAGACTATACCCTTTATTCAATTACTTATATCAATACAATTTATCATTAAAATTCTAATGACATAATAAAACAAAAGAAAAAAAAAACTTTAATCTAATATTCTGTAAATTCTGTCAACCACCCTGTCTCAGGATTAGTTTCCAGAGCTTCCCTAGGCCTAGTAAATTTAAACAGTTCTTTATCCAAATCATAACTAAAATGTTTTTTATAAATTGTCCAACCCAATATTCAGGATAACAGTCCTTAATGCTTACTTTAACTCAAATTTGACCTTATCTATGCAATACACATCATCCCTTTAATAATTAACATTTATACTAAAAACTTTTAGTACCAGTAATATCTATTTTCCAAAAAGCCCTTTTGTCTCTGTTTTTCTGTCATGAGTGGCCTGGTAATAAAAGGTCAGTACCCCAATCCCCTTTAGTCTTTCTTCTCCCAGCACATATCATTCCCGCATGTCTATTTTAGATACAGTTCACAGGTCATCAGACACAGTTGTCCCTCACTATTCAGCCGGTTAGGGTGGGTTTGAGCTCCACACACTTGTTGTGGTGAAAATCTCTCCCATGCATTAAAGCATTCTGACGTCACCTTCCATGATAACTCCCTTATTCTACTGGCGATCTCTCAGACGAGTTACAGATTATGTAGTTATCAACATAACCCTCGCAGAGACCCACACTCCAATAAACCATTTGGAGTAACTGTCATCCCTTTTTAAACATATATTTCCCTTTTTTATGCAGAATGAACAAAGCACATTTGTGTATTTTTACCCAAAGACCATAACCCCAGGGAACTGATAATTTTACCTATGAACCCATGTTAAATCAAAAAATAAACCTATTTGAGTAACTAGTCAATTTAAGTTTACAACTCTACATAATTTCCCCAGGGAAATAATAGAATTTCAAAGTAATTATACACTTTGAATAGAGACTGGTGTTTCTTAATCATTTTATAATTAAATCCCACCTTTTCCAACAATTTCTAGTGAAGTTGATCAATCTTCACGGGAAATTCTTAGGATTCAGGGCATTTTGACACCATTAAAATGTTTCCACTCCCCTTTCTTTAGAAACAACTTAAATACATTTGCAAAAAACATTCATACCCAATTTGAAACTGAATTGAAAAAACCCCTTCCAAAATAAATCCACAAACGCATATCCATTCCCGGTATATGGTGTGTACTTACTAGTGAACCATAGGCCAAGAACACACAGGAACTGGCCTCACTTATCCAGAACTCCATTTTTTAGCCTTATCCAGATATTTTTATTTTTAAAGCGGCTGACTTTCTCTAACTGCTTTCCCCAGTATCGCAGTCTCCAATGACATTTTGACCAGAGAAAATTAAACCCCTTTTTTCTGGAAAAGAAATTGTACATTTCGTTAACATTCACAATGTTACCTTTTAATCAGCAAGCCAATAGTATTACTTATATATTGATTTTATTCTATAAGCGTCTTTTCAGAGAATGACGGTATAGAATGTCTAACACAATTAAAATCCCCTTACTTTTACCTTTTTTTTTTAAATCATGCGATAAAGGTTTTAGCCATGCCACAAAACGCATAGTTTCTTCCTGGTTGGTTATCTGTATCTTGCCCTTAGAAATTGAAAACACCAATATGTTACATTTTGCTTTTCCTCCAACTAATTTCTACCAAGGTGGTGATTTCTCATATACGTTTATTTTCCGTCTTTTGACGCTAATAACAAATTATCCACGTATTTATCACCACTGAAACTCTTGTTTCAATGTAAAATGATTCCAAGTGGGACTATTTGTAAATCCCATCGGTACTCTACTAGAAGTCAGGTAAAACGTGATCTAATACTTCTTTCATCACATATAAACTGTAATCTCTATGAACCACTCATTGATTGATCAGAGACTATACACCGCTAGGTGAAAATTCCATTCTTACTAACCTCAAAACGATTAGTTGTTTATTCTTTTGACAAAGATGCAAACTCTTGTATAGCGGCATTTCCTGCTACCGCACTAAGTTCCAGTGTCACCTTACACTCATTTTTCCCATACCCAATAGTCACACATCAAAACAGGGAGCTATCTTTTTACGCTTTAGATATTTTCTCTAGCCCTGCTAACCACTCGCACGTCTGCGAGGACGAGCAGAATCATATTTGTCCCCCAACGTAATGTATTTTCTGATGATAGAATGTTGACATCAGAATGCTGGTAAATTGAACTTCTTATTATGGTTTTATGTGATTGTTCCAATTCCTAATTGCCTCCCTGAATTGTTTATTTTATTTATCCTGTTTACCGGGTAATGTTGTCCTCCATTATCCAGTTTGCTCTTTCACATTCAATCCGAATTCGGTAGAATTAACGTGCACTTCTTTCAGCGACTCCATGGCTTTATTAAATCCTTCATCTCTCTATGCTAGGGAGAAACAGTCATTTTGTTTTCATGCCACTATTTTTATTTTTTTTCCTAAACACTCCCATCGCATTATACATCTTTTATTTACTATTTTCCAAGGTAGAGCTACCCACTTTCCCAGATAATAATTCATTAGTCACATCACTTAATTTCTCCTATCAAAGCCTACTTTATAATGTCTGCACTGTATTTCTGAATACTACAGATGACTTAATGTCTTATTCTAGTACAGTACCTCAAATATCACTGTGTTTTTCCCTTTACAGATATCATTACTATTCATTTTATTAGTTTGCTTATTCTATTACTTTAACTTTATTCAGTGTATTAAATCCCATTTTATATATTTTTCCTTCTAATTCAGCTATTTATAATGTCTACACTTTCTTATCTCTTTATTTATCCGCTTGCTATATTCTCTCTTAGCCTATTTTACTGTTTATTTCCTGATTCACGGTTTTAGTGAAACAAAGTCTCTCCTGTCCTTCAGGCTATTTTTAAACTGCAGCCTCTGTTGCTACAGAGTGCCTGGTCGCCTGCTGTTTTCCTCCTATTTCGTTACAGGGCTCGTGATATATTTAATATGTGTTCTAGACTTCTATTTTGGTGTCTCTCATGCAGTTTTGTCACTTTATTCTAGACCGCCTAGATTTATTTTAACCACGTAGTGTATTTTAGTTTATCTGTATATTTTTAAATTCTTTCTTCCTACTTCGCATCCGTTATATATTATCCGTGCCTTGTTTAATACCTCTTTAATTATTATTATTATTATTATTTATTTTAACACCTATTGTATTCTTACAATGGTCGTTTAACACGTTATTGCGTCAATGTTTTATCCTTATTTATAACTTATTTTTGCCCAATGTCTATCGATTTCGTTCCTCTTTTCATTAAGTTAAATGCACACTCCTTCTCAAATTACACTCAGTTAACTGTCAGAGAGGCTTGCGCATTCCTCTTCCGACCAGTTGGTCACACACACATACACACACACACACACACACACACACTATTTTCCTCTTTATTCTAATCTGCTCATTCAGGCTTCATTTGTTCACGCATACCCTTCGTTTTACCTAAAACGACCTATAGTTCTTTCTACTAAACTTAATTCACTTCCTCAACATAAGACCCCTTTCTAAAATGTTCCTTTTTAAAGGGCGGTATCGTGGACTTTCTAACTACTTATTTAAGCAGTCCTCTATTCTTTAGAGCTGTATTCATAAGCAACCTGTCCAAGCTTTCCTTCTACTAATTTTATCGAAGAGGTATTACAGGATTTTCTACCTACTTTATCTGTTTTGACCGTATGGGCAGACAGCCGCAGCCCCACACCGGGCCAGGCATCTCAGCCAGAGAGCACAAACAACTGCACCAGTCAGGCCACACATTTGAACGGTCCGATCAGAACGAGTGCAAGCCCCCTCCGCTAAACGCCCGACACCCGTAAGGTTCACAGCCCCTACTCACTTAGTCCCTACACATGCACATATATATTTACATTTCACAACCCCCAAAATCACACATGCATGCAATTCATTGAATTCAAAAGTTCTTAGCATTTACTGGGTTTTTAGGAAATTTAAAGAGAGACCTACGTGACGCCCTTCTCGCTGAGACAGGATCTCTGAAGCTGTTACGAATCCCGCCGAAGATGGTGCCTCTTCCCGTTCGGGCGGCGCTCGGCGGTCGTCGTCTCCGGCCTGCTAGCTGCCACCGATCCCCTTTTCTGTTTCATTTAGTTTTGTCTGATTTGTTGCACCTGTTTTGTGTTTAGGTTTATTGTGGGCTATTTAAACCCAGTTGGCTCGCCGACTTTTGTGCGGGCTTGTTTTTCTGTTTGTGGTGTCGTATTTTTCTTGTGGTGTCTGTTCCCTGTGGATTTTGTCCTGTTTGTTTTGGACTGTACTTGACGCACCCTTGGATGTGTGGCGTAGCCGTCTCGTTATATATCTTTTTGGAATATTAAATCCACTTGCTACTCGCTACCCTGCTCTCTGCGCCTGACTCCTTTATCACCACTATTGGAATTGTGACAGAAGCAATTTATACAAACTTTCAACTATGTAAGAACAAGCTTACCTTTTTATAGTTGTGTGGCCACATTTGTTTGCAAGATTGTCCAAAGAAACTATCACCAGCCCGGAACGTCACTCCGTGGTCCCTGTCTCTCCTGGCAAAGCTCGCCAAGTTCTGTCGTGGAAAATCGTATTACAAATATAACACTTACAAGAACTTGTGAATTCAATAAAGGCTTTTAATACAAAATATCAGAACCCGTGTCAGTCCGCGGAAAAAAACAACTTCCATAAGCACTGGCTCTGTTCTTATACACATACATCAATTGAGTCCATCCCACATGCAAATGAAGTTCCTTCCCTTAGTCCATCTGCCACCATTATCTTTCAGTTTAAGCTTCGTGCTTGTTCACGCCCAATAACGCCCATATCTACTTTCAGTTAGGTTATAATGGTGGCAGGACCCCTTCTTGTCCTAAAAATAATATATGTCCATCTATCCTATGGGCCGATGTCTTTGGCCTTCGTACTTATGTTTAGCTTGGTGTGCTCTTTGGTATGTTTGCCCTTATTAGGATCAGCAGACTATGTGTCCCTCTAACATTAGTGTGTCCAGCTGTCCTATGCGCCTATGTGTCGCCTTCTCCTCCTGTGGTCTGATGTACAAATTTATATCTGTCCCTATATGTACCATTTACTCCCACAACAACTGAAACACTGTTTCTCCTGACATAAACACTCACATTGGTGCCACAAACGATAGAAGATGATGATGTGCAGGTTCACAGCAAAAAGTAGCTGTTTTTGGATATTGATTAGAGATTGTCAAGGAAGCACAGATATTCCAAAATGTGTGTTTTTGAGTTCAGATTATTTGTTTGCAATGTGTGATCTATAGGCTAAGAGAGGTTCATCAGATGTTTATTGATTGTGAGGTTTGAAAAGTGTGAGAAGACAAACTATTTGGTGACATCACAACATAGGGTACAACATCTCTTTTCACGTTTGGATGAAAAGCATAGCCAAATTCAACTGCCAGCTACTCATCCCCAGAAGATAAGATATGTATAGTATTAGTAGATGTTGATAGAAAACACTCTGAAGTTTCTAAAACTGTTTGAATCATGTCTGTGAGTATAACATAACTTATTTAGCAGGCGAAACCCTGAGGACAAACCATTCAGGATTTCTTTTTTGGAGGTCACTCTCTTTTCAATGAGGTTTCATTGGGAATCCAGATTTCAAAGGGACCTTCTTGCAGTTCCTACCGCTTCCACTGGATGTCAATAGTCTTTAGAAATTGGTTGAGGGTTTTTCCTTTGTGTAATGAAGAAGTACGGCCATCTTGAGCGAGGGTCACTTGTTGTGTACTGTTTGTTAGAGGCGCGTGACCAGAAAGCTAGCTACAGTTTGTTTTAATCCTGTATTGAACACAGATCATCCCGTCTTCAATTTGATTGATTATTTACGTAAACAAATACCTAAAGTTATATTACAAAAATAGTTTGAAATGTTTTGGCAAAGTTTACAGGTAACCTTTGAGATATTTTGTTGTCACGTTGGTCAAGTTGGAACCGGTGTTTTTCTGGATCAAACGCGCCAAATAAATGGACATTTTGGATATATATCGACGGAATTAATCTAACAAAAGGACCATTTGTGATGTTTATGGGACATATTGGAGTGCCAACAACAGAAGCTCGTCAAAGGTAAGGCATTAATTATTTTTTTATTTCTGCGTTTTGTGTCGCACCTGCAGGGTTGAAATATACTTCTCTCTCTTTGTTTACTATGGTGCTATCCTCAGATAATAGCATCGTTTGCTTTCGCCGAAAAACCTTTTTGAATACTGACACGTTGGCTGGATTCACAACCAGTGTAGCTTTAATTTGGTATCTTTCATGTGTGATTTAATGAAAGTTAGATTTTTATAGTAATTTATTTGCATTTGGCGCTCTGCATTTTCTCTGGCTTTTGGCCAAGTGAGACAGTATCGTCCCGCCTAAACTTAGATTTTTGGATATAAATATGAACTTACCGAACAAAACATACATGTATTGTGTAACATGACGTCATATGAGTGTCATCTGATTAAGATCATCAAAGGTTAGTTATTAATTTTAACTCTATTTCTGCTTTTTGTTACTCCTCTCTTTGGCTGGAAAAATGGCTGTGTTGTTCTGTGGCTATGTACTGACCTAACATAATCGCAAGGTGTGCTTTCGCCGTAAATCCTTTTTGAAATCAGACACTGTGGCTGGATTAACGAGAAGTTTATCTTTAAAATGGTGTATAATACTTGTATGTTTGAGAAATTTTAATTATGAGATTTCTGTTGTTTTGAATTTGGCGCCCTGCAATTTCACTGGCTGTTGGTTAGGTGGGACGCTAATGTCCCACATATCCCAAAGAAGTTTTAAAGGGACAGTACACTACCTTGGGTGTACAATTTTCAATTAAAGCATTATTTATTCTGTTAGCAATAAAATGTAAAGTACTTGTTAATAGTATCTTCTGATTACAATTATTATGTCTATATCTATAATCTTCCAAAATGTAAGTATGTTTATCTAGCTGTCCAGTAACACATTCTGATTGAATGGCTTGTCCTGCATTTTGTAAAAACCCAGGATGCATTGAGTGAATGTTGGAAAAAGATCATGGTTCCTTTCTAAACATAGAAGTGTGAATTCAAGTAGGACTCGGTCCACAAAATAGGTGAAGTGAACTAGCAAAGAGTTGAGTCCTCATTCAAAGCCAGGGGCAGAGTGAATACAAAGAGAACAGAGTTATGTTTCTCTTAATACCACAGTTCACTTTAAACAGGACTGAGATCAGTTACTTTAAACAGGACTGAGATCAGTTATTTTAAACAGGACTGAGATCAGTTACTTTAAACAGGACTGAGATCAGTTACTTTAAACAGGACTGAGATCAGTTATTTTAAACAGGACTGAGATCAGTTATTTTAAACAGGACTGAGATCAGTTACTTTAAACAGGACTGAGATCAGTTATTTTAAACAGGACTGAGATCAGTTACTTTAAACAGGACTGAGATCAGTTACTTTAAACAGGACTGAGATCAGTTATTTTAAACAGGACTGAGATCAGTTATTTTAAACAGGACTGAGATCAGTTACTTTAAACAGGACTGAGATCAGTTATTTTAAACAGGACTGAGATCAGTTACTTTAAACAGGACTGAGATCAATTACTTTAAACAGGACTGAGATCAGTTATTTTAAACAGGACTGAGATCAGTTATTTTAAACAGGACTGAGATCAGTTACTTTAAACAGGACTGAGATCAGTTACTTTAAACAGGACTGAGATCAGTTATTTTAAACAGGACCATATGTGAAAACACTTTACAGAAATTAGGGCTCATAAATGTTACAATTTATTCATTACTTTAGCAACATTTGATTTAACTTGTACTAATTAAATGATATATAAATAAATACCTATAACTGATGAATTACCATAAGGTGGTCAATACACAAAGGGCCCAAAACGGACAGCTGATCCAAAGAGTGGGCTTATTTGGTGGTAAAATATCTGAATTGTGACCCGCCACCCACCACCCGCCAACCACTCTTTTACGCTACTGCTACTCTCTTTTCATCATACATGCATAGTCACTTTAACCATATCTACATGTACATACTACCCCGACTAACCGGTGCCTGTTTGTAGCCTCGCTACTGTTATAGCCTTGCTACTGTATATGCCCTCACCTCCACCCTGTAGGCTGTCTTGTTGTTGGTTATCAAGCCTATTACTGTTGTGTTATCTGCAAATTTGATGGTTGCGTTGGAGGCATGCTTGGCCACGCCGTCATGGGTGAACACGGAATACAGGAGGGGGCTGAGCACGCACCCTTGTGGGGCCCCAGTATTGAGGAGGGATTCAACTCGAAGTGAGGCAGCCCTCAATTTCGGCGCCTTTTTACAACTCTCCCCTCCCTCTCCTCTGTCATTGGGCGTTCTGTTCTCCTTCTCCTTGGACATTTACAGTGAATTCATGCAAAGCTTCCGTCTTTCCAAATGCTAACCAATGGTCAGCAGATCATGGTTACAGCTGACATTTGTTTGCAGGTTGTGATGAGTCTTAATGAGTAACATAACAAACACACCCTACAATCATTTTAAATGTTCAACAAACCTTTATTTGGTCATAAAAATTGTAGTTTAATTCATATAAAACCTAGTTGATGAATGAGAGATGATTTCTTGAAATCTAAATGAACTTCCAGTAAAGAAATACAGAGCTGTTAGGATGGTAATTTCTCATGAGATCTGCGGTTGCAAATGGGACTTTCATCTGAATCATTCATTGATGTCAATGCACAGAAATTCCAGTCAGCAGATCTCAAGTTTGAATACTGTCTATAATGACTGAGGAAAAAGAGCATCTCTCACTATCACACATCATGTTATTTATTAACATTCCAAATGAACCATCAAGTCTACTGTTGAAGAAAAACTAGGTTCTAATATGTAAACTAACAAAAGAGATTCTAACAATGAACAATGTTAAAGATTTGTAACTTAAGATCACATCCTATAATAAAACAATATTAATATTTGATACAACTATGTTAACATATGTTAAAATAATATACAAATATAGTAAAATATTAATATACAATAAAACAATATTAAAATATGATAAAACAACTAATTGTATCTCAGACAATTGCTGTTTCAGTTAAACAGAGACAATCTAGACCAGGACAGATTATTCATGTAAATAAAAAGAGAAATGTAAGGAGAACATTTAACATAACTAGAGTTCTCTCTTTGTCATCATCCTCTTCTCCTCCTCTTCTTTCTTGGGAGACCCCTCTTCCTCCTTGTGGAAGACCTTCCCATCAGGCTGCTTTTTCCACATCACTTTGGTGTCTGCAGGTAACCCCTGCTCCTTCAGCTTGATCCTTATCTGGAGAAACACACACATACAGAGACACACAATATTTCACTCTGCATTAGTCATTGTAAAGATCTACAACTACCATTCCTTCCTGCTATACTGAGACGTTCTTCACTTCAACTACCATTCTTCACTTCAACCCTGTGACTCTATGAGGAGACGAGGCTGATATTTGTCCTATTTCACACATGTTCAAGATTGTTTTAATATTACGAATGTTGTATTTTGAATTTTGTGATCTGCAATTTCACCGAATGCTGGCCAGGTGGAACGCTAGAGTCCCACTGATCCGCAAGAAGTATTAATATGCATGTGTAAATTGGAAATGTGTTTTTTTGCATTCCCACACTCCCTGAAACACCTTCAGAAAGTTTGTTCACAAGGACCCAAACCAGAGAGGAGGTCATCCACAACAGACTAGGACCAAGACGAAAGAAAGGAGGTCATCCACAACAGACTAGGACACAGACCAGAGAGGAGGTCATCCACAACAGACTAGGACCAAGACGAAAGAAAGGAGGTCATCCACAACAGACTAGGACACAGACCAGAGAGGAGGTCATCCACAACAGACTAGGACCAAGACCAGAGAGGAGGTCATCCACAACAGACTAGGACCCAGACCAGAGAGGAGGTCATTAACAACAGACTAGGACTCAGACCAGACAAGAGGTCTGTACAGTTGGTATCATTACTGAGTTGGTTCTTCATGAACAGGGGGAAACTCACCTCTTGTAAGATGGAGTCCTGAACAGCAGGATCACTGAAGTTCAGATTTTGATCCTTTGGGGTCACTTTCATTCTCACCACCTGTCTCTTCAGTTGGGGTTTCTCAGGGGTCTCCACAGCTGGGCCTACAAGATAATACAATCCCACAACGACAGTAGTGAATCATGGGGGCAACATTAGTGTTCCCCTGTCATCAGAATGTCAGGTAGATCAGGTTGAAAAAATTTAAACTTACTGTAGCAGATGAAAGGAAAGTTGAAGCCACAGGGATCATATACCCATTCAGTATAATAATAAGAATGATTAGAAGACACCAGAGTACAGTTGAAATTCTGATCTGTTGAAATCCATTTTGGCCACCAGTTTCTGAATGAGGAATCACTCTTGTCTGACCATCTCCAGGAGTCTTGAAACAGACCGATCCACACAGGAAGTCCCCTCAGTGATATCTTCTTCTCTATCTCTGTGTTCTCAGTCTGGTTCCTCACACTGACCAGGTCTGTGTGATTCTGTCTGCAGTAACTCTGAGCATCTATCCAGGTCTTGTTCTCCTGAATTAAGACGTATGTTATGTTGGTGTCTTGTTTTCCTGCAAAAGTCAAATGTAATAATCAATACAAATATCCAGTGAAATATCATCTACTGATCATCTATAGTACATGTTGTCATTGATTTGATAACAGATCAATAACTGATTAACAACTTAAAGCTATCATGAGTCTATGTTTCAACTCAATGGCAGCTCCAGCACTTAGAAGAGGCTTCATCATTAGTATGTAAACACTCACCATCATAACAGATGAAGTGATGCTGGTCATCACAGGAGGTGTTGTTCCACAGACCAGCTGTACTCATTAAAGCACAGTTACCATTTTGGGGTGTCCTAGTGTCCCAGTTTCTGAACTCAGTCTCCCCCTTTCTGTAGAAACGTCTGTCTACCAGAGACCAGTGCCACTTCATGGAGTCTCCCTTCTTCAGTCCAATCCAGTACCAGTAATTATAACTACTGTCACGGAAATGAGCCTGTTCAGGTCCTCCATGTCATCTACTGTAGCCAGATCAGTGTAATTCTCTCTGCAGTAACTCTGGGCATAAGTCCAGTTCATATTGTTGGTAATGAGGTGATACTGATGAAGACATGAGGAAGGTGTGTAGAACCCTGTGAAGAGAAAAATGATTCATGACCGACATTTTATCCAGCAACCGTTCACCCACAACCACACTCATCTATGCATCTTTGCACGTGGTACACCCAATTGTGTAAGCAGACACACACACACACACACACACACACACACACACACACACACACACACACACACACACACACACACACACACACACACACACACACACACACACACACACACACACACACACACACATCATGAACTGACCTGAGATTAAGAGGGTGAGGTACAAAGAAGTTTCCATCAGTGTGAAATTCAAAGGAAATATGATTAAAATAGTGAACAGAGACTCCTACACTCAGTTTAGAGTTGTGTTCCAAGAGTTCTGAAAATATACCATGACATCTGAAATGTAACCAGAATCATTGAAAAACAACTGGTTTACATTCATTTCTCTATATTAATGCTAAAAATATTATACATTTTAAACATGGCCTCACGTGTTGTTTGTAGGAAACTCTGTCTCTCTCCGTCTATCTTGTTCTCTCCAGTTCTCTCTCCTTCTGTGTGTCTGTCCCCCCCTGCTTGGCCCTATATACATCTTAAACTGATACTCATTGATTTGAGTTTGTTATTCATATTCTTTGTTTCCAAATAGGGGTATGCAAAAAGGAGTAGACATTCTCATCATGTTATTACCTTACTCAAACAAGCATGTGGCATGTAACATCTATCACTATGGCAACAGGGTTGGACAAAGCCAGGGACACCAACTGAGCGTTTTGTAAAAGTTTAGAAACAGTTTTTTGAAGGAAGAATTCATGAAAATCAATTGATTTTAATTAGTCACAGTATCAACTGAACCATGATCCAGTGCCTTTTTCACATTCAATGTACCTTTATCTTAGCTTTAATTAGCTTTTAAAATGAAACAGAATGTGTGGATTGTATGAAATTAGCTACAAAACTGCAGATTTCCACTCTGCCCCGTGGCCAAACGTGTAGAATTGTAGGAAATTGGCTTTAAAACAGAGGGAGGAAGAGAGAGTGGGGTATATGAGGTAAATTGACCGAAAGTGGTGGTGGGGGAGGGGCATAGAGTTAATAGAAGGGGGGGGTGAATGTGGCCTAATTTGAGTTTGACACTCCCAGGTAAAGACACTTCACTGGAACAGGACTGGAGGTACACCACAGAGACAGACAGGAACCCAGCGGCCCTGGTCTCAACTCTCACTCTCTGACCAGCACTGCTCCCCCTATATCAGCAGTAAATAACATTCACCCACTGCATCTGTACTGATGAAATATGCTCCGTTTCTCCATACTCTCTCTCGCTCCCACACTCTCACTTTCTTTCTCTCTCATCTGGTCCCTCTATATTTATGTCCCTCTCCTTCCCTTTCACACTCTCTTTCTGTCCCTCCCTGTGTTCCCTCTCTCTTTTTCTCCCTCTCCATCTCTCTCAGAAAGACATGGCATCTTTCTCTCAAGTTGCCGGTGTTTGTTTATGTCACTTTAATAGTGCTTCACTCATTCATTCTTTTTTCCAGTCCAGTTCTGTTTTTTTTGTTTAACTATCCTTGTGGGTACTAGAAGTCCTCACAAGGATAGCTAAACTTGGAAAATTCCGGCAGGTAGGGACATTTTGCCAGTCCCCACGTGGAAAAAGGCTATTTTAGGCTTAGGGGTTAGGTCTAGGGTTAGGGTTACAATTAAGGTTTGGGGTTATGTCACTGGACCCCAGGAAGAGTAGCAGCAGGTAGTTGGGATCCTTAATAAGTACACATAAATACAAATACGGTTAGGTATAGTTTTAGGGTTAAGGTTAGGCATAGGGTTATGGTTAGGTTAGGGTTGGATTTAGGGTTAGGGCTTAGGGAAAATAGGATTTTGGATTTGGTCTCCACAAGGACAGCAGTACAACATTCTCTGTCTGTCTTTTTCTTTAATAATAAATAGCTTGTAAATAGGCTTATGGAGGCCATGACCTCAATACTCTATCTATGCTGCTGTTGTTGTGTTAACAGTCCCTTATCACATTTAGTGGTGAGCATCGCTGTCCGTAAAGTACAAAAGGCCCTTTCAGGTTTCTATTATCATGATCTCTTCCATTGAGGCCAAAATAGTTTGCATACAGATAGTGAAGGAAAATACAGCATATGGATAGATAGAGATCCAGATTAAAGCTACGAACAATGCACACAGGGCATAATTAGGCCAATATCAACTAATAATAAAAACTCAAAGAGAAATTTTAGAAACATATAAAATACAGTGACCCCATCTCATATCATTACCAAGCCCTGCAAAGCCAAGAGCAGAGCAAATAAGAGTCCCCTCATTCAGCTGGTCCTGAGTTCACAAACCTGTTCTACTAACACACTGAAGCCTCAGGATCACAACATCCAATCAACCAAATTACAACACAGTCAAAACAAAACGACATTACCTACTGGGAAACACAAGCACAAAACAATATTCAGTTCTATCTGGCCCTAAAACGACAGTACACCGTGGCTAACTATTTAACCATGGTTACTGATCAAAACCTAAGAAGAAAATTGACAAAGTACAGGCTCAGTGAGCACAGCCTTGCCATTGCGAAGGGTAGACACAGAAAAACCTGGGGAAATCCCTTTAGAGGAAAGGCTGTGCAACCACTGCACCCACAGCAGAACCCAAGACAGAACTGCATTTCGTGACAAAGGTCAAAAATATAAAACAATGAAGTGTAATTTCCCCAAATTTGAAACCCTTATTCAAGGTTTCAAAGACCTATCTGATGAGAATAGAGTACCCGTCCTGTTGGAGGAGGAAGCAGAGAGCTATGTTGCTGCCTGCCATATTGTTCAATGTATGGTTATTTGGATCGTTGATTATTGTTGTTACTGTTGTCCCGTAGACAATATTGATTATTATTATTAATTATGTGAATATTGTAAATCTCCAAAGTAAACTTTGGCAATGTGTACATCATACCGATGAAGCAAATTCAACTGGATTGAGAGAGTTCTACTTTCTATGTTCAATTCCTTTTGATAAAACCTGCTACTTTGTAAAGAATGAGTATAAAAGCTATATCAATAGCATCGTATCAAATCCTCCATCTCTTTGTTTGTGGTTTTTACACGTCTGTTGCTGAACATGGGGAGGTTGTGAGGCAGGTAGGAGTGAGATGAGCAGGGTCTCATGGGGTCAATGCTTAGGGCCCTAAATCACCTAAATGATGTCACTATTGGAATTGAAGGGGATTCCTTAGTGCTTTGAGAGTTGCTTTGTGGTTTGACTGGAGAGCAGGAAATGACACGCACCGAAAGAACATAAAAACAGGAACAGACATAATACCAATCAGACAGCCACACACACTGGATGTGTAATGCACCAACACACAAGTAGCAGATGCAAACACACACACTCACTCATTCACACACTCACAGTAGTATGCACGTAACATGCAGATACACCTATTCACAACAAACTCTCTGTTATGTTGGATGTTATCTGACAAAAACACTTACATGATAACCTCCAAACAAGAAACCGTATATCTGACAATACACTGTTTAATCAGATTTAAATTCAATCACTTCCTGTGTTTTGTTTGTAGTTTTGATGTCCTCTAAATAATTGCTCAGTAATTGGTCACCCAAAAGTGTTACATTATCTTTTAATGCCGTCCTTTTCAGGTTTAGTCAGCTTCAGCTGCTGTCTGAACTCCTTACTCGTTATTTCATTAGTGACTTAAGAAAAGTGTTTTCCCCATCTCTTCCATGTGAGGGCAGCCCATATCTAGCGAGGGCAGCCCATATCTAGCGAGGGCAGCCCATATCTAGCGAGGGCAGCCCATATCTAGCGAGGGCAGCCCATATCTAGCGAGGGCAGCCCATATCTAGCGAGGGCAGCTCATATCTAGCGAGGGCAGCCCATATCTAGCGAGGGCAGCCCATATCTAGCGAGGGCAGCCCATATCTAGCGAGGGCAGCCCATATCTAGCGAGGGCAGCTCATATCTAGCGAGGGCAGCTCATATCTAGCGAGGGCAGCTCATATCTAGCGAGGGCAGCCCATATCTAGCGAGGGCAGCTCATATCTAGCGAGGGCAGCCCATATCTAGCGAGGGCAGTCCATATCTAGCGAGGGCAGCCCATATCTAGCGAGGGCAGCCCATATCTAGCGAGGGCAGCCCATATCTAGCGAGGGCAGCCCATATCTAGCGAGGGCAGCCCATATCTAGCGAGGGCAGGTCATATCTAGCGAGGGCAGCCCATATCTAGCGAGGGCAGCTCATATCTAGCGAGGGCAGCTCATATCTAGCGAGGGCAGCCCATATCTAGCGAGGGCAGTCCATATCTAGCGAGGGCAGGCCATATCTAGCGAGGGCAGGCCATATCTAGCGAGGGCAGCTCATATCTAGCGAGGGCAGTCCATATCTAGCGAGGGCAGCTCATATCTAGCGAGGGCAGCTCATATCTAGCGAGGGCAGCCCATATCTAGCGAGGGCAGCCCATATCTAGCGAGGGCAGCCCATATCTAGCGAGGGCAGCTCATATCTAGCGAGGGCAGCCCATATCTATTGAGGGCAGCTCATATCTAGTGATGGCAGCCCATATCTAGTGAGGGTAGCTCATATCTAGTGAGGGCAGTCCATATCTAGCGAAGGCAGCCCATATCTAGTGATGGCAGCCCATATCTAGTGAGGGTAGCTCATATCTAGCGAGGGCAGCCCATATCTAGCGAGGGCAGCCCATATCTAGCGAAGGCAGCCCATATCTAGCGAGGGCAGCCCATATCTAGCGAGGGCAGCTCATATCTAGCGAGGGCAGCCCATATCTAGCGAGGGCAGTCCATATCTAGCGAGGGCAGCCCATATCTAGCGAGGGCAGCTCATATCTAGCGAGGGCAGCCCATATCTAGTGAGGGCAGCTCATATCTAGCGAGGGCAGTCCATATCTAGCGAGGGCAGCCCATATCTAGCGAGGGCAGCTCATATCTAGCGAGGGCAGCCCATATCTAGCGAGGGCAGCTCATATCTAGCGAGGGCAGCCCATATCTAGCGAGGGCAGCCCATATCTAGCGAGGGCAGCCCATATCTAGCGAGGGCAGCCCATATCTAGCGAGGGCAGCCCATATCTAGCGAGGGCAGCCCATATCTAGCGAGGGCAGCTCATATCTAGCGAGGGCAGCCCATATCTAGCGAGGGCAGCTCATATCTAGCGAGGGCAGCTCATATCTAGCGAGGGCAGCCCATATCTAGCGAGGGCAGCCCATATCTAGCGAGGGCAGCCCATATCTAGCGAGGGCAGCCCATATCTAGCGAGGGCAGCTCATATCTAGCGAGGGCAGCCCATATCTAGCGAGGGCAGCTCATATCTAGCGAGGGCAGCCCATATCTAGCGAGGGCAGCTCATATCTAGCGAGGGCAGCTCATATCTAGCGAGGGCAGCTCATATCTAGCGAGGGCAGCTCATATCTAGCGAGGGCAGCCCATATCTAGCGAGGGCAGGCCATATCTAGCGAGGGCAGCCCATATCTAGCGAGGGCAGTCCATATCTAGCGAGGGCAGCTCATATCTAGCGAGGGCAGCTCATATCTAGCGAGGGCAGCTCATATCTAGCGAGGGCAGCTCATATCTAGCGAGGGCAGCTCATATCTAGCGAGGGCAGCTCATATCTAGCGAGGGCAGCTCATATCTAGCGAGGGCAGCTCATATCTAGCGAGGGCAGCTCATATCTAGCGAGGGCAGCTCATATCTAGCGAGGGCAGCCCATATCTAGCGAGGGCAGCCCATATCTAGCGAGGGCAGCTCATATCTAGTGAGGGCAGCCCATATCTAGCGAGGGCAGCTCATATCTAGCGATGGCAGCCCATATCTAGTGAGGGTAGCTCATATCTAGTGAGGGCAGCTCATATCTAGCGAGGGCAGCCCATATCTAGCGAGGGCAGCTCATATCTAGCGAGGGCAGCTCATATCTAGCGAGGGCAGCTCATATCTAGCGAGGGCAGCCCATATCTAGCGAGGGCAGCCCATATCTAGCGAGGGCAGCCCATATCTAGCGATGGCAGCCCATATCTAGCGATGGCAGCCCATATCTAGCGAGGGCAGCCCGTATCTAGTGAGGGCAGCCCGTATCAGACCTCACTTTGCCTGAAATAAGACCATCTTTTCCCAGCACACATGCCCACATTGGACCCCACGTCGGCTGGCCACGCTGGACCCCACGTCGGCTGACCACGCTGGACCCCACGTCGGCTGACCACGCTGAACCCCACGTCGGCTGGCCACGCTGGACCCCACGTCGGCTGACCACGCTGGACCCCACGTCGGCTGGCCACGCTGGACCCCACGTCGGCTGACCACGCTGGACCCCACGTCGGCTGGCCACGCTGGACCCCACGTCGGCTGGCCACGCTGGACCCCACGTCGGCTGACCACGATGGACCCCACGTCGGCTGGCCACGCTGGACCCCACGTCGGCTGGCCACGCTGAACCCCACGTCGGCTGGCCACGCTGGACCCCACGTCGGCTGGCCACGCTGGACCCCACGTCGGCTGGCCACGCTGGACCCCACGTCGGCTGGCCACGCTGGACCCCACGTCGGCTGGCCACGCTGGACCCCACGTCGGCTGACCACGCTGGACCCCACGTCGGCTGACCACGCTGGACCCCACGTCGGCTGGCCACGCTGGACCCCACGTCGGCTGGCCACGCTGGACCCCACGTCGGCTGACCACGCTGGACCCCACGTCGGCTGGCCACGCTGGACCCCACGTCGGCTGGCCACGCTGGACCCCACGTCGGCTGGCCACGCTGAACCCCACGTCGGCTGGCCACGCTGGACCCCACGTCGGCTGGCCACGCTGAACCCCACGTCGGCTGGCCACGCTGGACCCCACGTCGGCTGGCCACGCTGGACCCCACGTCGGCTGGCCACGCTGGACCCCACGTCGGCTGACCACGCTGAACCCCACGTCGGCTGGCCACGCTGGACCCCACGTCGGCTGACCACGCTGGACCCCACGTCGGCTGGCCACGCTGGACCCCACGTCGGCTGACCACGCTGCACCCCACGTCGGCTGGCCACGCTGGACCCCACGTCGGCTGACCACGCTGGACCCCACGTCGGCTGGCCACGCTGGACCCCACGTCGGCTGGCCACGCTGGACCCCACGTCGGCTGACCACGCTGGACCCCACGTCGGCTGACCACGCTGGACCCCACGTCGGTCCGGTTTTGAGCTTGAACAAAGAACAACAGGGCAATGCTACAGTATGCGTGTCACTAAAACCACATGTTAGCATACAGTAGCTTAGCATACGCAAATCACAAACAAAGTAGCCTTCCACCACCTTCCATGTTACGTCACAACCACAGTACAATGCCACCTTCTGTAGACATCATCTGTGTAGGTGCAAGGAGTCACTAGGCTCTCTGGTGAGAGAGAGGTGTCCGTTCTCACCTTAAATTATTCATTTTCTGTAAATGGCATGGAATCATGAATAAATGCCACCTTCCCGGTTGCCCATGGTAAAATAAAGCACATTGGACTGAAAAAAAAAAGTTGACATGAATAAGACTTTTCAGGAAGATTTAGGGGATGTCGTGGACGTTTTTAATGCACAAGCACACAAATGATTGTCTTGTTAGTTTTGGTTGATTTCCAACATGGTGGCTCACTGTCTGGATTGGAACTGTGTGGAAAGAGCCTTTTCCCTCTCCTTAGAAAAACCTCATAGACACTCACATGCACACGCGCGCACACACACACACACACAGGAAGGCTGACAGGCTTCTACTTGTGTGATGGTGGTTAACACATCTGATTGGCTGTCTGATTGGTATTATGTCTGATCCTGTTTTTATGTTCCTTCGGTGCATGTCATTTCCTGCTCTCCAGTCAAACCACAAAGCACTAAGGAATCCCCTTCAATTCCAATAGTGACATCATTTAGGTGATTTAGGGCCCTAAGCATTGACCCCATGAGAACCTGCTCATCTCACTCCTACCTGCCTCACAACCTCCCCATGTTCAGCAACAGACGTGTAAAAACCACAAACAAAGGGATGGAGGATTTGATACGATGCTATTGATATAGCTTTTATACTCATTCTTTACAAAGTAGCAGGTTTTATCAAAAGGAATTGAACATAGAAAGTAGAACTCTCTCAATCCAGTTGAATTTGCTTCATCGGTATGATGTACACATTGCCAAAGTTTACTTTGGAGATTTACAATATTAACATAATTAATAATAATAATCAATATTGTCGACGGGACAACAGTAACAACAATAATCAACGATCCAAATAACCATACATTGAACAATATGGCAGGCAGCAACATAGCTCTCTGCTTCTTCCTCCAACAGGACGGGTACTCTATTCTCATCAGATAGGTCTTTGAAACCTTGAATAAGGGTTTGAAATTTGGGGAAATTACACTTCATTGTTTTATATTTTTGACCTTTGTCACGAAATGCAGCTCTGTCTTGGGTTCTGCTGTGGGTGCAGTGGTTGCACAGTCTTTCCTCTAAAGGGATTTCCCCAGGTTTTCCTGTGTCTACCCTTCGCAATGGCAAGGCTGTGCTCACTGAGCCTGTACTTTGTCAATTTTCTTCATAGGTTTTGATCAGTAACCATGGTTAAATAGTTAGCCACGGTGTACTGTCATTTTAGGGCCAGATAGAACTGAATATTGTTTTGTGCTTGTGTTTCCCAGTAGGTAATGTCGTTTTGTTTTGACTGTGTTGTAATTTGGTTGATTGGATGTTCTGATCCTGACGCTTCAGTGTGTTAGTAGAACAGGTTTGTGAACTCAGGACCAGCTGAATGAGGGGACTCTTATTTGCTCTGCTCTTGGCATTGCAGGGCTTGGTAATGATATGAGATGGGGTCACTGTATTTTATATGTTTCTAAAATTTCTCTTTGAGTTTTTATTATTAGTTGATATTGGCCTAATTATGCCCTGCGTGCATTGTTTGTAGCTTTAATCTGGATCTCTATCTATCCATATGCTGTATTTTCCTTCACTATCTGTATGCAAACTATTTCGGCCTCAATGGAAGAGATCATGATAATAGAAACCTGAAAGGGCCTTTTGTACTTTACGGACAGCGATGCTCACCACTAAATGTGATAAGGGACTGTTAACACAACAACAGCAGCATAGATAGAGTATTGAAGTCATGACCTCCATAAGCCTATTTACAAGCTATTTATTATTAAAGAAAAAGACAGACAGAGAATGTTTTACTGCTGTCCTTGTGGGGACCAAATCCAAAATCCTATTTTCCCTAAGCCCTAACCCTAAATCCAACCCTAACCTTAACCCTTAACCTAACCATAACCCTATGCCTAACCTTAACCCTAAAACTATACCTAACCATATTTGTATTTATGTGTACTTATTAAGGATCCCAAATAGCTGCTGCTACTCTTCCTGGGGTCCAGTGACATAACCCCAAACCTTAATTATAACCCTAATTGTAACCCTAACCCTAGACCTAACCCCTAAGCCTAAAACAGCCTTTTTCCACGTGGGGACTGGCAAAATGTCCCCACCTGCCTGAATTTTCCAAGTTGAACTATCCTTGTGAGGACTTCTGGTACCCACAAGGATAAAGAGTGAATGAGTGTAGCACTATTAAAGTGACATAAACAAACACCGGCAACGTGAGAGAAAGATGCCATGTCTTTCTGAGAGAGATGGAGAGGGAGAAAAAGAGAGAGGGAACACAGGGAGGGACAGAAAGAGAGTGTGAAAGGGAAGGAGAGGGACATAAATATAGAGGGACCAGATGAGAGAGAAAGAAAGTGAGAGTGTGGGAGCGAGAGAGAGTATGGAGAAACGGAGCATATTTCATCAGTACAGATGCAGGTGTTGAATGTTATTTACTGCTGATATACAGGGAGCAGTGCTGGTCAGGGAGTGAGAGCTGAGACCAGGGCCGCTGGGTTCCTGCCTGTCTCTGTGGTGTACCTCCAGTCCTGTTCCAGTGAAGTGTCTTTACCTGGGAGTGTCAAACTCAAATTAGTCAACATTCACCCCCCCCCTTCTATTAACTCTATGCCCCTCCCCCGCCACCACTTTCGGTCAATTTACCTCATATACCCCACTCTCTCTTCCTCCCTCTGTTTTAAAGCCACTTTCCTACAATTCTACACGTTTGGCCACGGGACAGAGTGGAAATCTGCAGTTTTGTAGCTAATTTCATACAATCCACACATTTTGTTTCATTTTAAAAGCTAATTAAAGCTAAGATAAAGGTACATTGAATGTGAAAAAGGCACTGGATTATGGTTCAGTTGATACTGTGACTAATTAAAATCAATTGATTTTCATGAATTCTTCCTTCAAAAAACTGTTTCTAAACTTTGACAAAATGCTCAGCTGGTGTCCCTGGCTTTGTCCAACCCTGTTGCCATAGTGATAGATGTTACGTGCCACATGCTTGTTTGAGTAAGGTAATAACTTTATGAGAATGTCTACTCCTTTTTGCATACCCCTATTTGGAAACAAAGAATATGAAAAACAAATTCTAATCAATGAGAATCAGTTTAAGATGTATATAGGGCCAAGCAGGGGGGGACAGACAGACAGAAGGAGAGAGAGCAGGAGAGAACAAGATAGACGGAGAGAGACAGAGTTTCCTACAAACAACACGTGAGGCCATGTTTAAAATGTATAATATTTTTAGCATTAATATAGAGAAATTAATGTAACCCAGTTGTTTTTCAATGATTCTGGTTACATTTCAGATGTGATGGTATATTTTCAGAACTCTTGGAACACAACTCTAAACTGAGTGTAGGAGTCTCTGTTCACTATTTTAATCATATTTCCTTTGAATTTCACACTGATGGAAACTTCTTTGTACCTCACCCTCTTAATCTCAGGTCAGTTCATGATGTGTGTGTGTGTGTGTGTGTGTGTGTGTGTGTGTGTGTGTGTGTGTGTGTGTGTGTGTGTGTGTGTGTGTGTGTGTGTGTGTGTGTGTGTGTGTGTGTGTGTTTGTGTGTTTGTGTGTGTCTGCTTACACAATTGGATGTACCATGTGCAAAGATGCATAGATGAGTGTGGTTGGGGGTGAACGGTTGCTGGATAAAATGTCGGTCATGAATCATTTTTCTCTTCACAGGGTTCTACACACCTTCCTCATGTCTTCATCAGTATCACCTCATTACCAACAATATGAACTGGACTGATGCCCAGAGTTACTGCAGAGAGAAATACACTGATCTGGCTACAGTAGATGACATGGAGGACCTGAACAGGCTCATTACCAGTGACAGTAGTTATAATTACTGGTACTGGATTGGACTGAAGAAGGGAGACTCCATGAAGTGGCACTGGTCTCTGGCAGACAGACGTCTCTACAGAAAGGGGGAGACTGAGTTCAGAAACTGGGACACTGGAACACCCCAAAATGGCAACTGTGCATTAATGAGTACAGCTGGTCTGTGGAACAACACCTCCTGTGATGACCAGCATCACTTCATCTGTTATGATGGTGAGTGTTTACATACTAATGATGAAGCCTGTTATAAGTGCTGGAGCTGCCATTGAGTTGAAACATAGACTCATGATAGCTTTAAGTTGTTAATCAGTTATTGATCTGTTATCAAATCAATGACAACATGTACTATAGATGATCAGTAGATGATGTTTCACTGGATATTTATATTGATCATTCAATTTGACTTTTTCAGGAAAACAAGACACCAACCTAACATACATCTTAATTCAGGAGAACAAGACCTGGATATGTAACTGCTGTCTATCTCTTCCTCCTCATCTGACGAGGAGAGGCGAGAAGGATCGGAGGACCAATACGCAGAGTGGTAAGTTTCCATGTTTTAATATAATCCACGAAAACAAGACACAATACAAAATAACAAAAGAACTAACCGAAACAGTCTCGTGTGGCAACAAACACTGACACGGAAGACAAACACCCAAAACCAACAGTGAAAACAGGCAACCTAAATATGGCTCCCAATCAGAGACAATGCAAAACACCTGCTTCTGATTGAGAACCATATCAGGCTAAATGAACAAACCTAAACATAGAAACAAATAACATAGATTGCCCACCCCAACTCACGCCCTGACCATACTAAATAAAGACAAAACAAGGGGAAATAAAGGTCAGTGACAGGATATATGCTCAGAGTTACTGCAGACAGAATCACACAGACCTGGTCAGTGTGAGGAACCAGACTGAGAACACAGAGATAGAGAAGAAGATATCACTGAGGGGACTTCCTGTGTGGATCGGTCTGTTTCAAGACTCCTGGAGATGGTCAGACCAGAGTGACTCCTCATTCAGAAACTGGTGGCCAGAGAGTGGGCAGAGAACTCAGTGACAGAGGAGAGAGAGGGGGCAGAGAACTCAGTGACAGAGGAGAGAGAGTGGGCAGAGAACTCAGTGACAGAGGAGAGAGAGGGGGCAGAGAACTCAGTGACAGAGGAGAGAGAGGGGGCAGAGAACTCAGTGACAGAGGAGAGAGAGTGGGCAGAGAACTCAGTGACAGAGGAGAGAGAGGGGGCAGAGAACTCAGTGAGAGGAGAGAGAGGGGGCAGAACACCCAATGAACCAGGAGTTAATGTCGGGCTTTATTCCTTTTTACCAAAGCAAAACAAAAATAACCACCTTGAGAAGATACATATTTATACCCAGGTGCTATTGGTTAATCTCATTTTCAGGGAGTGAGAGCTGAGACCAGGGCAGCTGGGTTACTGACTGTCTCTGTGGTGTACCTCCAGCGCTCTTCTAGTGAAGTGGCTTTACCTGGGAGTGTCACTCTCAATTCAGGCCTCACTGACCTGAACAATACTTGAAACCACACAAACCTTCATTTTTGGACGTGTGGAGTTGGGTCCTTTACGGTACAATGAGAACATTTCTGGGCAATATGTCTGTCTAGAGGAGTGGGTTATCTCCTTTGGATCAAGAGCATCATCACATGCAAATATTCTGTGCCGCCTCTCTAACTGTTTCCTTCTCTAGCTCTGTCCAACCACTTATCCAGTGGGATGAATGTCACGTCACAGTTGTTTTTGTATATAAATAACACATTCAAAGAAATTAGGAACAGTGTAAGGTTTATAGGGCAAAACCGGAGAGACGCGGAGAGAGAGAGTTACCTTCAAACAACAGGTGAGGCCATTTTGGATTGTATAATCATGTTGGAAATCTAGCAACTATATTGTCGTGAAATGTATTTAAATATAAATATTTTAAAAGTTGGAGCCAATTTTAGATGAAATAATACATTTCCAAAATTCTTTGAACAAAAACTCAAATTGTGTAATATCCTCTGTCTTATGTTCAAAACCTTTCATTGTGTTTTCATTGTGTTTAAAGTCAGGCAGTGTGTGACCATAGGAATCCTGTTCAGGGGATCCTGTTTCTTGACTTTAATTTAACACTTTATTTATTCCCCATTTGAAGGTTCCAGTGTAGAATAATCAACCATGTGTTCTAACCCTTGTTGCCTCTCTGGAGACGTTATGTTGAGGTTTTTCACCACTACCCACTTCCAATACTTTAGAAACCTAACCTAACATCACTGATTGTTCCTGTCTCTGAACAGGTGATAACCCTCTATGTGGGGAGCATTATCTTCACCTGTCCTGTCACATCATATCAGTAAAGAAGAAGACAGTTTGCCTTTGTAAAGTGTTGAAACGTTGAAGTGCATTCATTTTAATCATATATCCTTTGAATTTCACAGTGATGGAAACGTTGTTGTATCTCACCCTGCTAATCTCAGGTCAGTTTACTGTGTGTGTGTCCCAGCAAACATGCCCACATTGGGCCGATGTGTTCTTGCTAATCGGCTCCATATTACCCCCAAGACATTGTCCCAGTGTGTCCCAGTGTGTCCCAGTGTTGTCAGCTCATATCTGGTGAGGACAGCCTTCATTATTACTGAAATAATCAAATCAAAGTTATTTTGTCACGTGCTCCGAATACAACATGTTTAGACCTTACAGTGAAATGCTTACAGGCTCTAACCAACAGTGCAAAAAAAATTATTAGGTGAAAAATAGGTAAATAAAGAAATAAATACAACAGTAAAAAGACAGTGAAAAATAACAGTAGCGAGGCTATATACAGGCACCGGTTAGTCGGGTTTATTGAGGTAGTATGTACATGTAGATATAGTTGAAGTGACTATGCAAATATGATGAACAGAGAGTAGCAGCAGCGTAAAATAGGGGTTGGCGGGTGGTGGGTGGCGGGACACAATTCAGATAGCCCTTTTAGCCAATATGAAGGGGGCACTGGTTGGTCGGGCCAATTGAGGTAGTATGTACATGAATGTATAGTTAAAGTGACTATGCATATATGATAAACAGAGAGTAGCAGCAGCGTAAAATAGGGGTTGGGGGGCAGAATGCAAACAGTCCGGGTATCCATTTGATTACTTGTTCAGGAGTCTTATGGCTTTGGGTTATAAACTGCTGAGAACTATTTTTGTCCTAGACTTGGCACTCTGGTACCTCTTGCCATGCGATAGTAGAGAGAACAGTCTATGACTGAGGTGGCTGGGGTCTTTGGCAACTTTTAGGGCCTTCCTCTGACACCGCCTGGTGTAGAGGTCCTGGATGGCAGGCAGCTTAGCCCCAGTGATGTACTGGGCCGTACGCACTACCCTCTGTAGTGCCTTGCGGTCGGAGGCCGAGCAATTGCCGTACCAGGCAGTGACGCAACCAGTCAGGATGCTCTCAGTGTTGCAGCTGTAGAACCTTTTGAGGATCTGAGGGCCCATGCCAAATCTTTTTAGTTTCCTGAGGCTGAATAGGCTTTGTCATGCCCTCTTCACGACTGTCTTGGTGTGTTTGGACCATTCTAGTTTGTTAGTGATGTGGACACCAAGGAACTTGAAGCTCTCAACCTGCTCCACTACAGCCCCGTCAATGAGAATGGTGGCGTGCTCGGTCCTCCTTTTCCTGTAGTCCACAATTATCTCCTTAGTCTTGGTTACGTTGAGGGATAGGTTGTTATTCTGGCACCACCCGGCCAGGTCTCTGACCTCCTCCCTATAGGCTGTCTCGTCGTTGTCGGTGATCAGGCCTACCACTGTTGTGTCATCAGAAATCTTAATTATGGTGTTGAGGTCGTGCCAGGCCATGCAGTCGTGGGTGAAAAGGGAGTACAGGAGGGGACTGAGCACCCACCCCTGGGGGGCTTCAGTGTTGAGGATCAGCGTGGCAGATGAGTTGTTACCTACCCTCACCACCTGGGGGCGTCCCGTCAGGAAGTTCAAGACTCAGTTGCAGAGGGAGGTGTTTATTCCCAGGATCCTTAGTTTAGTGATGAACTTTTTGGGTACTATTGTGTTGCTGTAGTCAATGAATAGCATTCCTACATAAGTGTTCCGTTTGTCCAGGTGGGAAAGGGCAGTGTGGAGTGCAATAGAGATTGCATCATCTGTGGATCTGTTTGGGCGGTATGCAAATTGGAGTGTGTCTAGGGTTTCTGGGATAATGGTGTTGATGTGAGCCATTACCAGCCTTTCAAAGCACTTCATGGCTACGGTCATGAGTGCTACGTGTCTGTAGTAATTTAGGCAGGTTGCCTTCATGTTCGTGGGCACAGGGACTATGGTGGTCTGCTTGAAACATGTTGGTATTACTGACTCAATCAGGGACATGTTGAACATGTCAGTGAAGACACCTGCCTGTTGGTCAGCACATGCCCGGAGCACACGTCCTGGTAATCCGTCTGGCCCCGCAGCCTTGTGAATGTTGGCCTGTTTAAAGGTCTTACTCATGTCGGCTACGGAGAGCGTGATCATACAGTCGTCCGGACCAGCTGATGATCTCATGCATGCCTCATTGTTGCTTGCCTCGAAGCGAGCATAGAAGTGATTTAGCTCATCTGGTAGGTTTTAGTCACTGGGCAGCTCGCGGCTGTGCTTCCCTTTGTAGTCTGTAATAGTTTGCATGCCCTGCCACATACGACGAGCGTCGGAGCCGGTGTAGTACGATTCAATCTTAGCCCTGTATGGATGCTTTGCCTGTTTGATGGTTCGTTGCAGAGCATCTTGAAAGCGGCAGCTCTACCCTTTAGCTCAGTGCGAATGTTGCCTGTAATCCATGGCTTCTGGTTGGGGTATGTACGTACAGTCACTGTGGGGACGATGTCCTCGATGCACTTATTGATAAAGCCAGTGACTGATGTGGTGTACTCCTCAATGCCATCGGAAGAATCCCGGAACATTTTCCAGTCTGTGATAGCAAAACAGTCCTGTAGTTTAGCATCTGCTTCATCTGACCACTTTTTTATAGACCAAGTCACTGGTGCTTCCTGCTTTAATTTGTGCTTGTAAGCAGGAATTAGGAGTATAGAGTTGTGGTCGGATTTACCAAATGGAGGGCGAGGAAGAGCTTTGTACACATCTCTGTGTGTGGAGTACAGGTGATCCAGAATTGCTTTCCCTCTGGTTGCACATTTAACATGTTGATAGAAATTAGGTAGAACTGATTTTAGTTTCCCTGCATTAACGTCTCCGGCCAATAGGAGCGCCACCTCTGGGTGAGTGGTTTCCTGTTTGCTTATTTCCTTATACAGCTGACTGAGTGCGGTCTTAGTGCAAGCATCTGTCTGTGGTGGTAAATAAACAGCCACTAAAAGTATAGCTGAAAACTCTATAGGCAAGTAGAGTGGTCTGCAATTTATCACAAGATACTCTACTTCAGGCAAGCAAAATCTAGAGACTTCCTTAGATTTCGTGCACCAGCTGTTGTTTACAAATATGCACAGACCGCACACTCTCGTCTTACTGAATTGTGCTGTTCTATCTTGCTGGTGCAACATATATCCCGCTAGCTGAATATCCGTGTTGTCATTCAGCCACGATTCCGTGAAACATAGAATATTACAGTTTTGATGTCCCGTTGGTAGGATATTCGTGATCGTGCCTCGTCTATTTATTGTCCAATGATTGCACGTTGGCGAGCAATATTGACGGTAACGTTAGCTTTACCACTTGCCTTCTGCGGATCTGTACGAGGCATCCAGCTGTGTCCTCTGTACCTGCGTCTCTTCCTCTTGCAAATATCTGGGATGTTGGCCTTGTCGGGTGTTCGGAGAATGTCCTGTGTGTTCTGCTTGTTGAAGAAAACATCTTAGTCTAATCCGAGGTGAGTGATCGCTGTCCTGATATCCAGAAGGTCTGTTTTGCTGTAAGATACGGTTGCAGAAACATTATGTACAAAATAAGTTACAAATAACGTGAAAAAAGGTCCTGAGTATATTGACCACCTTATGGTAATTTATCAGTTGTTTCTCTTATGTACAGGTATTCATTTAATTGCTAAAGTCATTAATAAATTGTAACATTTATGAGCCCTAATTTCTGTGAGGTGTTTTCACATATGGTCCTGTTTAAAATAACTGATCTCAGTCCTGTTTAAAATAACTGATCTCAGTCCTGTTTAAAGTAACTGATCTCAGTCCTGTTTACAATAACTGATCTCAGTCCTGTTTAAAGTAACTGATCTCAGTCCTGTTTAAATAACTGATCTCAGTCCTGTTTAAAGTAACTGATCTCAGTCCTGTTTAAGGTGAACTGTGGTATTATGAAAAACATAACTCTGGTCTCATTGTATTCACTCTGCCCCTGGCTTTGAATGAGGACTCAACTCTTTTGCTAGTTCACTTCACCTATGTTGTGGACAGAGTATTCTTTGCATTAAAACTTTTATGTTTAGAAAGGAACCAAGATCTTTTTCCAACATTCACTCAATGCATCCTGGGATTTTACAAAGTGCAGGACAAGCCATTCAATCAGAATGAGTTATTGGACATCTAGAAAAACCTACTTACATTTTGGAAGATAATAGATAAAGACATAATAAATATAATCAGAAGATACTATTAACATGCACTGTACATTTCATTTCTAACAGGAATAATATCAATAGAATAACTGCAGAATAACCGCAGAATAAATAATGATTTATTTTAAAATTGTACACCCAAGGTCGTCTACCGCCCCTCAAAGATCCCTCACCAACCCAACAAAGACCCAATGAACACCCACACAGGAAAAGTGTGGTCATGTATGCTGTGTGTGTGTGTTTATGAATGTGTGTGTGTGTGTGTGTGTGTGTGTGTGTTTGCACACCAGTGTGTACTGTATGTTAACAGATCCATAGATAATATGGTTGGGGTTGAGAAGGTGATGGAGAAAATGTACCTCATGAATCATTTTTCTCTTCACAGGATTCTACACACCTTCCTCATGTCTTCATCAGTATCACTTCATTAACACCTCTATGACCTGGACTGATGCCCAGAGTTACTGCAGAGAGAAATACACTGATCTGGCTACAGTAGATGACATGGAGGACCTGAACAGGCTGATTACCAGTGACAGTAGTTATAATTACTGGTTATGGATTGGACTGAAGAAGGGAGACTCCATGAAGTGGCACTGGTCTCTGGCAGACAGACGTTTCTACAGAGAAGGGGAGACTGAGTTCAGAAACTGGGACAATGGGACGCCCCAAAATGGTAACTGTGCTTTAATGAGTACAGCTGGTCTGTGGAACAACACCTCCTGTGATGACCAGCATCACTTCATCTGTTATGATGGTGAGTGTTTACATACTAATGATGAAGCCTGTTATAAGTGCTGGAGCTGCCATTGAGTTGAAACATAGACTCATGATAACTTTAAGTTGTTAATCAGTTATTGATCTGTTATCAAATCAATGACAACATGTACTATAGATGATCAGTAGATGATATTTCACTGCATATTTGTATTGATTATTACATTTGACTTTTGCAGGAAAACAAGACACCAACCTAACATACGTCTTAATTCAGGAGAACAAGACCTGGATAGATGCTCAGGGTTACTGCAGAGAGCATCACACAGACCTGGTCAGTGTGAGGAACCAGACTGAGAACACAGAGATAAAGAAGAAGATATCACTGAGGGGACTTCCTGTGTGGATCGGTCTGTTTCAAGACTCCTGGAGATGGTCAGACCAGAGTGACTCCTCATTCAGATTCTGGATTCCAGGATATCCTACAACAGATCAGAGTTATAACTGCACTCTGATGTCTTCTCATCCTTCTTATTCTCATAAAACTAAATGGATAAATCATCCCTGTGAGTTAACTTTTCCTTTCATCTGCTATGGTAAGTTACAATATTCTCCACCTGATCTACCTGATATTATGATGACAGGAGAACTCTAAAGTTGCCCCATGATTCACTACTGTCATTGTTGGATTGTATTATCATGTAGGCCCAGCTGTGGAGACCCCTGAGAAACCCCAACTGAAGAGACAGGTGGTGAGAATGAAAGTGACCCCAAAGGATCAAAATCTGAACTTCAGTGATCCTGCTGTTCAGGACTCCATCTTACAAGAGGTGAGTTTCACGCTGTTCATGAAGAACCAACTCAGTAATGATACCAACTGTACAGACCTCTTCTCTGGTCTGAGTCCTAGTCTGTTGTGGATGTCCTCCTCTCTGGTCTGGGTCCTAGTCTGTTGTGGATGTCCTCCTCTCTGGTCTGGGTCCTAGTCTGTTGTGGATGACCTCCTCTCTGGTCTGGGTCCTAGTCTGTTGTGGATGACCTCCTCTCTGGTCTGGGTCCTAGTCTGTTGTGGATGACCTCCTCTCTGGTCTGGGTCCTAGTCTGTTGTGGATGACCTCCTCTCTGGTCTGGGTCCTAGTCTGTTGTGGATGTCCTCCTCTCTGGTCTGGGTCCTAGTCTGTTGTGGATGTCCTCCTCTCTGGTCTGGGTCCTAGTCTGTTGTGGATGACCTCCTCTCTGGTCTGGGTCCTAGTCTGTTGTGGATGTCCTCCTCTCTGGTCTGGGTCCTAGTCTGCTGTGGATGTCCTCCTCTCTGGTCTGGGTCCTAGTCTGTTGTGGATGGCCTCCTCTCTGGTCTGGGTCCTAGTCTGTTTGTGGACGACCTTCTACCCTGGCTGTGACCCCGCTCTCCAAGGGTGTCTCAGGGAGAGTGGGATATCCAAAAACACATTTCCAATTCACACATGTATATTAAAGCACACTTGTACATGTGTGAAATAGGTCAAATATAAGCCTCATCTCCTCATAGAGTCAAAGGGTTGAAGTGAAGAACGTCTCAGTATAGCAGGAAGGAATGGTAGTTGTAGTGAAGAACGTCTCAGTATAGCAGGAAGGAATGGTAGTTGTAGTGAAGAACGTCTCAGTACAGCAGGAAGGAATGGTAGTTGAAGTGAAGAACGTCTCAGTACAGCAGGAAGGAATGGTAGTTGTAGATCTTCAGAATGACTAATACAGAGTGAAATATTCAAATAAATCAAATCTCATTTTTCACAAACACATGGTTAGCAGATGTTATTGTGAGTGTAGCGAAATGCTTGTGCTTCTAGTTCCGACAGTGCAATGATATCTAACAACTAATCTAACAATTCCACAACAACTACCTAATACACACAAATCTAAGTAAAGGGATGGAATAAGAATATGTACATATTAATATATGGATGGGCCATGACCGACCGGTATAGATGAGATGCAATAGATGGTATAAAAGTGTGGGTCTCTGTGTGTCTTTGTGTTTCTCCAGATAAGGAACAAGCTGAAGGAGCAGGGGTTACCTGCAGACATCAAAGTGACATGGAAAAAGCAGCCTGATGGGAAGGTCTTCCACAAGGAGGAAGAGGGGTCTCCCAAGAAAGAAGAGGAGGAGAAGAAGGTGAAGAGGATGATGACAAAGAGAGAACTCTAAATATGTCAAATGTTCTCCTTACATTTCTATTTTTTATTTAGATTCATTATCTGTACTGGGATGTATTTTCTCAACCTAATTAAATGTGTTTAATTAAGTAAATTGTTTAATTATAAACATTAATATTGTTTTATCATGACATGTTTTTCTTGATCATTTTCTTGACTTGGTTGTTTTATTACAGGGTGTGTTCTCAAGATAGACTTTTCACACATCATGTCTGTAAATGAGTTATCTGTAGTTATGTTGATATACAGTGCTGGGAAAAAGTATTTGCCTCCTTTCTAATTTTCTCAACTTTTACATATTTTTGATGCTGAATGTTATCTGATCTTCAAAGAAAACAGAATATTAGATGAAGGGAACCTGAGTGAACAAATAACACAACAATTACATACCTATTTAATTCATTTCATAACAAAGTTTTGTAACACCCAATGTTCACGTGTTAAAAAGTAAACTCAGCGACATTTGTGGGTTTTCAATCATGAACTGGTTGTTTCAAGTCCAGCCACAACATCTCAAATGGGATCATTAGGTCTGGATTTTGACTAGGTCATTCCAATACTTCAAATGTGTTGCTTTTTAACCATTTTCATGTAGACTTGATTGTGTGTTTTGGATCATTGTCTTGCTGCATGACCCACCTGCGTTTCAGCATCAGCTCACAGACGGATGGCCTGACATTCTCCTGTAGAATTCTCTGATACAGAGCAGAATTCATGGTTCCTTCTATAAAGGCAAGTCGTCCAGGTCCTGAGGCAGCAAAGCATCCTCAAACCATCACACTACCACCACCATGCTTGACCGTTGGTAGAGGGTTTTTACTGTGGAATGCAGTGTTTGGTTTTCGCCAGGCATAATGGGACCCATGTCGTCCAAAAAGTTTGGACTCACTTTTGACTCATCTGTCGATAAAACATTCTTCTAAGAGTCTGGATGATCCTCCATGTGCTTCCAGGTGCATTTTGGCTAACTTTAGTAAACTTTTTGGACGAGATGGGTCCCATTATGTCTGATGAAAACCAAACACTGCATTCCAGAGTAAAAACATCATACCAACAGTCAAGCATGGTGGTGGTGGTGTGATGGTTTGAGGATGCTTTGCTGAGTTAAAGCAGTTCTGCATGGAAGAGTGGGCCACAATTCCTCCACAGCAATGTGAGAGACTGATCAACAACTACAGGAAGCGTTTGGTTGCAGTCATTAGAGCTAAAGGTGGAACAACCAGTTATTGAGTGTAAAGGGGCAATTACTTTTTCACACAGGGGAATTGGGTGTTAAATAACTTTGTTAATTAAATAGATAAAATAAGTATAAATATTTGTTTTTATTTGTAAACTCAACTTTCACTTCATCTAATATTAGGTTTTGGTTGAAGGTCTGATAACATTCAGTATAAAAAATATGTAAAAATAGAGAAAATCAGAAAGGGGTCAAATACTTTTTCACAGCACTGTAAGTATCAATGTGTTTTTCTATTTGGAATGTAACTTTCTTTAATTGAACATGTATTTAGACCATAGTTTACATACTGCATAGTAAATGTAGTCTCAGCATGTTTTAATTGGTTCATGAAGATGTCTTTTCTGATGATCAAATAAATACTTGTTGCAGATTGACAGTATAAGTCTAGAGTTGTGATTCTTCAAGTTTCAACTTAATATTATTTAAATGTTTATTTGACACATTTTACCCTAATTATAAAGACATCTAGACATAATGTGTAATCAAGTCCTCTCTTCAGGACTCTGATACACTGGTACCAGTTAGAACCATGTCCTGCTGACCAGAGCTTTAGTTACGTTTTACATAACTTCCTCAAATCAGACAGAGGGGAACTTTACCACATCAAGCCAGACCCAGGATATTTCCTGGAACACACAATCATGTGACATCAGTAACTAACCTGGTCTCAGATCTGTTTGTGGCCTCTTGCCAACTCTCATGTGTGTTGTGGTTCTGTGTGGCTCAGTTTGTAGAACATGGTGCTTTCAATGCCAGGATTGTTGGTTTGCTTCCCCTGAGGCCACTCATGTGGAAAATGTATGCTTGACAACTGTCACTTTTGGATAAATGGTAAACAATGGAAATATTATATTTTATACTATAGTCTATAATAGTCAGAACAAAAATATAATATTTCATTGATTTTACTCAGTTACAGTTCATATGAGGAAATCAGTCAATTGAAATAAATAAGTTAGGCCTTAGTTAATGGATTTCACATGATCGGGAAAACAAAACTGCACATTTTAGAGTGGCCTTTTATTGTCCCCAGCACAAGGTGGACCTGTCACCTTGGCCTATCAGATCATAATGAATTAAATGACTTGGACAGGGGGGAGTTGATCCTACATTCAGAAAAAACATTACACAAGGGTTGTTCGGCTGTCTCCATAGGAGAACCCTTTGAAGAACACTTGCTGGTTCCAGGTAAAACACTTTTTGCCCTGGTATAACCATTTTGGGTTCCATGTAGAACCCTCTGTGGAAAGGGTTTTATATGACAGAGTAATGACAGCGGAGAGAGAGGGCAGAGAACTCAGTGACAGAGGAGAGAGAGGGCAGACAACTCAGTGACAGAGGAGAGAGAGTGGGCAGAGAACTCAGTGACAGAGGAGAGAAAGGGCAGAGAACTCAGTGACAGAGGAGAGAGAGAGGGCAGAGAACCCAGTGACAGAGGAGAGAGAGTGGGCAGAGAACTCAGTGACAGAGGAGAGAGAGTGGGCAGAGAACTCAGTGACAGAGGAGAGAGAGGGCAGAGAACTCATGGACAGAGGAGAGAGAGTGGACAGAGAACTCAGTGACAGAGGAGAGGGAGGGCAGATAACTCAGTGACAGAGGAGAGAGAGTGGGCAGAGAACCCAGTGACAGAGGAGAGAGTGGGCAGAGAACTCAGTGACAGAGGAGAGAGTGGGCAGAGAACTCAGTGACAGAGGAGAGAGAGGGCAGATAACTCTGTGACAGAGGAGAGAGAGTGGGCAGAGAACTCAGTGACAGAGGAGAGAGAGTGGGCAGAGAACTCAGTGACAGAGGAGAGAGAGTGGGCAGAGAACTCAGTGACAGAGGAGAGAGAGTGGGCAGAGAACTCAGTGACAGAGGAGAGAGAGGGGGCAGAACACCCAATGAACCAGGAGTTAATGTAGGGCTGTATTCCTTTTTACCAAAGCAAAACAAAATAACCACCTTGAGAACATACATATTTATACCCAGGTGCTATTGGTTCATCTCATTTTCAGGGAGTGAGAGCTGAGACCAGGGCAGCTGGGTTACTGCCTGTTTCTGTGGTGTACCTCCTGCCCTCTTCTAGTGAAGTGGCTTTACCTGGGAGTGTCACTCTCAATTCAGGCCTCACTGACCTGAACAATACTTGAAACCACACAAACCTTCATTTTTGGAAGTATGGAGTTGGGTCCTTTTCTGAGCAATGAGACAATTTCTGGGCAATATGTCTGTCTAGAGGAGTGGGTTATCTCCTTTGGAACAAGAGAATCATCACATGCAAATATTCTGTCCCGCCTCTCTAGCTGTTTCCTTCTCTGGTTCTGTCCAACCCCTTATCCAGTGAGATGAATGTCACATGTTCTGTATAGCCTCTCTAACTGTTTCCTTCTCTGGTTCTGTCCAACCCCTTATCCAGTGGGATGAATGTCACGGCACAGTTGTTTTTGTATGTAAATAACACATTAAATGAAATGTGGAACAGTGTAAGGTTTATAGGGCAAAACCGGAGAGACGCGGAGAGAGAGAGAGTTACCTTCAAACAACAGGTGAGGCCATTTTGGATTGTTTAATCATGTTGGAAATCTAGCAACTATATTGTCGTGAAATGTATTTAAATATAAATATTTTAAAAAGTTGGTGCCAATTTTAGATGAAATGGTACATTTCCAAAATTCTTTGGAACACAAACTCAAATTGTGTAATATCCTCTGTCTTGTGTTCAAAAGCTTTCATTGTGTTTTCATTGTGTTTAAAGTCAGGCAGTGTGTGACTATAGGAATCCTGTTCAGGGGATCCTGTTTCTTGACTTTAATTTAACACTTTATTTATTCCCCATTTGAAGGTTCCAGTGTAGAATAATCAACCATGTGTTCTAACCCTTGTTGACTCTCTGGAGACGTTATGTTGAGGTTTTTCACCACTACCTACTTCCAATATTTTAGAAACCTAACCTAACAATTACTGATTGTTCCTGTCTCTGAACAGGTGATAACCCTCTATGTGGGGAGCATTATCTTCACCTGTCCTGTCACGTCATATCAGTAAAGAAGGAGAAAGACAGTTTGCATTTGTAAAGTGTTGAAACGTTGAAGTGCATTCATTTAAAAAATATCCTTTGAATTTCACAGTGATGGAAACGTTGTTGTATCTCACCCTGCTGATCTCAGGTCAGTTTACTGTGTGTGTGTCCCAGCAAACATGCCCACATTGGGCCGATGTGTTCTTGATAATCGGCTCCATATTGTCCACCAAGACATTGGCCCAGCGTGGCCCAGTGTGGCCCAGTGTTGTCAGCTCATATCTGGTGAGGACAGCCTTCACTGTTCCTGAAATAATCAAATCAAATCAAAGTTAATTTGTCACGTGCTCCGAATACAACATGTTTAGACATTACAGTGAAATGCTTACAGGCTCTAACCAACAGTGCAAAAAAGGTATTAGGTGAAAAATAGGTAAATAAAGAAATAAAAACAACAGTAAATAGACAGTGAAAAATAAAAGTAACGAGGCTATAAACAGGCACCAGTTAGTCAGGCTGATTGAGGTAGTATGTACATGTAGATACAGTTAAAGTGACTATGCAAATATGATGAACAGAGAGCAGCAGTAGCATAACATAGGGGTTGGCGGGTGGTGGGTGGCGGGACACAATGCAGTTAGCCCTGTTAGCCAATATGAAGGGGGCACTGGTTGGTCGGGCCAATTGAGGTAGTATGTACATGAATGTATAGTTAAAGTGACTATGCATATATGATAAACAGAGAGTAGCAGCAGAGTAAAAGAGGGGTTGGCGGGTGGTGGGTGGCGGGACACAATGCAGTTAGCCCTGTTAGCCAATATGAAGGGGGCACTGGTTGGTCGGGCCAATTGAGGTAGTATGCACATGAATGTATAGTTAAAGTGACTATGCATATATGATAAACAGAGAGTAGCAGCAGCGTAAAAGAGGGGTTGGGGGGCACAATGCAAATAGTCCGGGTAGCCTTTTGATTACTTGTTCAGGAGTCTTATGGCTTGGGTGTAAAAACTGTAGAAAGCCTGTTTGTCCTAGACTTGGCACTCCGGTACCTCTTGCCATGCGATAGTAGAGAGAACAGTCTATGACTGGGGTGGCTGGGGTCTTTGGCAACTTTTAGGGCCTTCCTCTGACACCGCCTGGTGTAGAGGTCCTGGATGGCAGGCAGCTTAGCCCCAGTGATGCACTGGGCCGTACGCACTACCTTCTGTAGTGCCTTGCGGTCGGAGGCCGAGCAATTGCCGTACCAGGCAGTGACGCAACCAGTCAGCATGCTCTCAGTGTTGCAGCTGTAGAACCTTTTGAGGATCTGAGGGACCCATGCCAAATCTTTTTAGTTTCCTGAGGCTGAATAGGCTTTGTCGTGCCCTCTTCACGACTGTCTTGGTGTGTTTGGACCATTCTAGATTGTTGGTGATGTGGACACCAAGGAACTTGAAGCTCTCAACCTGCTCCACTACAGCCCCGTCGATGAGAATGGGGGCGTGCTCGGTCCTCCTTTTCCTGTAGTCCACAATCATCTCCTTAGTCTTGGTTACGTTGAGGGATAGGTTGTTATTCTGGTACCACCCGGTCAGGTCTCTGACCTCCTCCCTATAGGCTGTCTCGTCGTTGTCGGTGATCAGGCCTACCACTGTTGTTTCATCAGCAATCTTAATGATGGTGTTGGGGTCGTGCCTGGATGCAGTCGTGGGTGAAAAGGGAGTACAGGAGGGGACTGAGCACCCACCCCTGGGGGGCTCCAGTGTTGATGATCAGCGTGGCAGATGTGTTTCTACCTACCCTCACCACCTGGGGGCGTCCCGTCAGGAAGTCCAGGACTCAGTTGCAGAGGGAGGTGTTTATTCCCAGGATCCTTAGCTTAGTGGTGAACTTTGAGGGTACTATTGTGTTGCTGTAGTCAATGAATAGCATTCTCACATAAGTGTTCCTTTTGTCCAGGTGGGAAAGGGCAGTGTGGAGTGCAATAGAGATTTCATCATCTGTGGATCTGTTTGGGCGGTATGCAAATTGGAGTGTGTCTAGGGTTTCGGGGATAATGGTGTTGATGTGAGCCATTACCAGCCTTTCAAAGCACTTCATGGCTACGGTCGTGAGTGCTACGTGTCTGTAGTAATTTAGGCAGGTTGCCTTCATGTTCGTGGGCACAGGGACTATGGTGGTCTGCTTGAAACATGTTGGTATTACAGACTCAATCAGGGACGTGTTGAAAATGTCAGTGAAGACACCTGCCAGTTGGTCAGCACATGCCCGGAGCACACGTCCTGGTAATCCGTCTGGCCCCGCAGCCTTGTGAATGTTGACCTGTTTAAAGGTCTTACTCACGTCGGCTACGGAGAGCGTGATCACACAGTCGTCATTGTTGCTTGCCTCGAAGTGAGCATAGAAGTGATTTAGCTCATCTGGTAGGTTTTAGTCACTGGGCAGCTCGCGGCTGTGCTTCCCTTTGTAGTCTGTAATAGTTTGCAAGCCCTGCCACATAAGACGAGCGTCGGAGCCGGTGTAGTACGATTCAATCTTAGCCCTGTATGGATGCTTTGCCTGTTTGATGGTTTGTCGCAGGGCATAGCAGGATTTCTTACAAGCTTCCTGGTTAGAGTCCCGCATCTTGAAAGCGGCAGCTCTACCCTTTAGCTCAGTGCGAATGTTGCCTGTAATCCATGGCTTCTGGTTGGGGTATGTACGTACAGTCACTGTGGGGACGATGTCCTCGATGCACTTATTGATAAAGCCAGTGACTGATGTGGTGTACTTCTCAATGCCATCGGAAGAATCCCGGAACATGTTCAAGTCTGTGATAGCAAAACAGTCCTGTAGTTTAGCATCTGCTTCATCTGACCAATTTTATAGACCAAGTCACTGGTGCTTCCTGCTTTAATTTGTGCTTGTAAGCAGGAATCAGGAGTATAGAGTTGTGGTCGGATTAACCAAATGGAGGGCGAGGAAGAGCTTTGTACACGTCTCTGTGTGTGGAGTGCAGGTGATCCAGAATTGTTTTCCCTTTGGTTGCACATTTAACCTGTTGATAGAAATTAGGTAGAACTGATTTTAGTTTCCCTGCATTAACGTCTACAGCCACTAGGAGCGCCGCCTCTGGGTGAGTGGTTTCCTGTTTGCTTATTTCCTTATACAGCTGACTGAGTGCGGTCTCAGTGCAAGCATCTGTCTGTGGTGGTAAATAAACAGCCACTAAAAGTATAGCTGAAAACTCTCTTGGCAAGTAGAGTGGTCTGCAATTTATCACAAGATACTCTACTTCAGGAAAGCAAAATCTAGAGACTTCCTTAGATTTCGTGCACCAGCTGTTGTTTACAAATATGCACAGACCGCACTCTCGTCTTACTGGATTGTGCTGTTCTATCTTGCTGGTGCAACGTATATCCCGCTAGCTGAATATCCATGTTGTCATTCAGCCATGATTCCGTGAAACATAGGATATTACAGTTTTGATGTCCCGTTGGTAGGATATTCGTGATCGTACCTCGTCTAATTTATTGTCCAATGATTGCACGTTGGCGAGCAATATTGACGGTAATATTAGTAGGATATTCGTGATCGTACCTCGCCTAATTTATTGTCCAATGATTGCACGTTGGCGAGCAATATTGACGGTAACGTTAGTTTTACCACTTGCCTTCTGCGGATCCGTACGAGGCATCCAGCTGTGTCCTCTGTACCTGCGTCTCTTCCTCTTGCAAATAACTGGGATGTTGGCCTTGTCGGGTGTTAGGAGAATGTCCTGTGTGTCCTGCCTGTTGAAGAAAACATCTTTGTCTAATCCGAGGTGAGTGATCGCTGTCCTGATATCCAGAAGGTCTGTTTTGCTGTAAGATACAGTTGCAGAAACATTATGTACAAAATAAGTTACAAATAACGTGAAAAAAGGTCCTGAGTATATTGACCACCTTATGGTAATTTATCAGTTGTTTCTCTTATGTACAGGTATTAATTTAATTGCTAAAGTAATGAATAAATTGTAACATTTATGAGCCCTAATTTCTGTGAGGTGTTTTCACATATGATCCTGTTTAAAGTAACTGATCTCAGTCCTGTTTAAAGTATCTGATCTCAGTCCTGTTTAAAGTGAACTGTGGTATTCACTCTGCCTCTGGCTTTGAATGACGACTCAACTCTTTTGCTTGTGCACTTAACCTATTTTGTGGACAGAGTCCACTTTGCTTCACATTTCTATAATTAGAACAGAATCAAGATCTTTTTCCAACATTCACTCAACGCACCCTGGTTTTTTAAAAAGTGCAGGACAAGACATTCAATCAGAATGTGTTACTGGACATCTAGATAAACATTTTACCTTAATGATAAAGACAGCTAGACATAATGTGTAATCAAGTCCTCTCTTCAGGACTCTGATACACTGGTACCAGTTAGAACCATGTCCTGCTGACCAGAGCTTTAGTTAAGTTTTACATAACTTCCTCAAATCAGACAGAGGGGAACTTTACCACATCAAGCCAGACCCAGGATATTTCCTGGAACACACAATCATGTGACTTCAGTAATGAACCTGTTCTCAGATCTGTTTGTGGCCTCTTGTCAACTCTCATGTGTGTTGTGGTGCTGTGTGGCTCAGTTTGTAGAACATGGTGCTTTCAATGCCAGGATTGTTGGTTTGTTTCCCCTGAGGCCACCAATATGGAAAATGTATGCTTGACCACTTTTGGATGAAAGGTTATATTATATTTTATATTATGGTCTGCAGGGCATTCGGAAAGTATTCAGGCCCCTTGACTTTTTCCACATTTTGCTACTTTACAGCCTTATTACAAAGTGGATTAAATCGTTTTTTCCCCTCATCAATCTACACACAATACCCCATAATGACAAAGAAAAAACATGTTTTTAGAATTTTTTGCAAATGTATTACAAATAAAAATGGAAATATTAGATTTACATAAGTATTCAGACACTTTACTCAGTACTTTGTTGAAACACCTTTAACAGCGATTACAGCCTTGAGTCTTCTTGGGTATGATGCTACAAGCTTGGCACACCTGTATTTGGGGAGTTTCTCCCATTCTTCTCTGCAGATCCTCTAAAAGCTCTGTCAGGTTGGACGGAAGCGTCGCTGAACAAATATTTCAAGTCTCTCCAGAGTTGTTCGATCGGTTTGAAATCCGGCATCTGGCTGGACCACTCAAGGACATTCAGAGACTTGTCCCTAAGCCACTCCTACATTGTCTTGGCTGTCTGCTTAGGGTTGTTGTCCTGTTGGAAGGTGAGTTTTCACCATACATGGTGTCTGCGGTTGTGAGGCCGGTTGGACGTACTGTTAAATTCTCTAAAATTATGTTGGAGGCAGCTTATGGTAGAAAAAGTAATATTACATTCTCTGGCAACAGCTCTGGTGGACATTCCTGTAGTGAGCATGTCAATTGCAAGCTCCTTCAAAACTTGAGACATCTGTGGAATTGTGTTGTGTGACAAAACTGCACATTTTAGAGTGGCCTTTTATTGTCCCCAGCACAAGGTGGACCTGTGTAATGATCATGCTGTTTAGTCAGCTTCTTGATATGCCACACCTGTCAGGTGGATCTTGGCCAAGGAGAAATGCTCACTAACAGGTTTGTAAACAAATAAAACATTTTCATAAATAAACTTTATTGTACTTATGAAGAATTTCTGGGATCTTTAATTTCAACTCATGAAACATGGGACCAAAAACTTTACGTGCTGCGTTCATATTTATGTTCATATTTTTGTTCATATTTATGTTCATATTTTTGTTCATATTTTTGTTCATTGTAGTTTGGTTATTATCAAGCTAGAAATGACAATGACCATAGGAGTTGCAAGAAAGCACAATAGATCTGGGACCTGCAAGCTACATACTGTAACTACCACACCATTCCGCAAGCATCTTAGGTGTGCTGATCTAGGATCAGTTTTGCCTTTCAGAACATAATGAATGAAACGACATGGACAGGGGGGAGCGGATCCTACATTCAGAAAAAATGTACCAAAAGGGTTCTTCGACTGTATCCATATGACAACCCTTTGAATAATATCCCTTTCTGGTTCCATGTAGAACCCTTTTTAACACAGGTAGAACTCTTTTGGGTTCTATGTAGAACCCTCTGTGGAAAGGGTTTTACATGACAGTGCAACGACAGAGGAGAGGGAGGGCAGAGCACCCAATGACAGAGGAGAGGGAGGTCAGAGAACCCAATGACAGAGGAGAGGGAGGTCAGATAACACAATGACAGAGGAGAGGGAGGTCAGGGAACCCAATGACAGAAGAGAGGGAGGTCAGAGAACCCAATGACAGAGGAGAGGGAGGTCAGAGAACACAATGACAGAGGAGAGGGAGATCAGAGAACACAATGACAGAGGAGAGGGAGGTCAGAGAACACAATGACAGAGGAGAGGGAGATCAGAGAACACAATGACAGAGGAGAGGGAGGTCAGAGAACCCAATGACAGAGGAGAGGGAGGTCAGAGAACCAAATGACAGAGGAGAGGGAGGTCAGAGAACCCAATGACAGAGGAGAGGGAGGTCAGAGAACCCAATGACAGAGGAGAGGGAGGTCAAAACACCCAATGACAGAGGAGAGGGAGGTCAGAGAACCCAATGACAGAGGAGAGGGAGGTCAGAGAACCCAATGACAGAGGAGAGGGAGTTCAGAGAACCCAATGACAGAGGAGAGGGAGGTCAGAGCACCCAATGACAGAGGAGAGGGAGGTCAGAGAACCCAATGACAGAGGAGAGGGAGGTCAGAGAACCCAATGACAGAGGAGAGGGAGGTCAGAGAACCCAATGACCGAGGGGAGGGAGTTCAGAGCACCCAATGAGAGAGGAGAGGGAGGTCAGAGAACACAATGACAGAGGAGAGGGAGGGCAGAGAACCCAATGACAGAGGAGAGGGACGGCAGAGCACCCAATGACAGAGGAGAGGGAGGTCAGAGAACCCAATGCCAGAGGAGAGGGAGGGCAGAGCACCCAATGACAGAGGAGAGGGAGGTCAGAGAACCCAATGACAGAGGAGAGGGAGGTCAGAGCAACCAATGACAGAGGAGAGGGAGGTCAGAGAACCCAATGACAGAAGAGAGGGAGGTCAGAGAACCCAATGGCAGAGGAGAGGGAGGTCAGAGCACCCAATGACAGAGGAGAGGGAGGGCAGAGAACCCAATGGCAGAGGAGAGGGAGGTCAGAGAACCCAATGACAGAGGAGAGGGAGGTCAGAGAACCCAATGACAGAGGAGAGGGAGGGCAGAGCACCCAATGACAGAGGAGAGGGAGGTCAGAGAACCCAATGACAGAGGAGAGGGAGGTCAGGGAACCCAATGATAGAGGAGAGGGAGGACAGAAAACCCAATAACCGAGGAGAGGGAGGTCAGAGAACCCAATGACAGAGGAGAGGGAGGTCAGAAAACCCAATGATAGATGAGAGGGAGGTCAGGGATCCCAATGATAGAGGAGAGGGAGGTCAGAGAACCCAATGACAGAGGAGAGGGAGGTCAGAGAACACAATGACAGAGGAGAGGGAGGTCAGAGAACCCAATGATAGAGGAGAGGGAGGTCAGAGAACCCAATGACAGAGGAGAGGGAGGTCAGAGAACCCAATGACAGAGGAGCGGAAGGTCAGAGCACCCAATGACAGAGGAGAGGGAGGTCAGAGAACACAATGACAGAGGAGAGGGAGGTCAGAGAACACAATGACAGAGGAGAGGGAGAGCAGAGTATCCAATGACCGAGGAGAGGGAGAGCAGATGACCCAATGACAGAGGAGAGGGAGGTCAGAGAACCCAATGACAGAGGAGAGGGAGGTCAGAGAACCCAATGACAGAGGAGAGGGAGGTCAGAGAACCCAATGACAGAGGAGAGGGAGGTCAGAGAACCCAAAGACAGAGGAGAGGGAGGTCAGAGAACCAATGACAGAGGGAGAGGGAGGTCAGAGAACCCAACGACAGAGGAGAGGGAGGTCAGAGAACCCAATGACAGAGGAGAGGGAGGTCAGAGAACCCAATGACAGAGGAGAGGAGGTCAGAGAACCCAATGACAGAGGAGAGGGAGGTCAGAGAACCCAATGACAGAGGAGAGGGAGGTCAGAGAACCCAATGACAGAGGAGAGGGAGGTCAGAGAACCCAATGACAGAGGAGAGGGAGGTCAGAGAACCCAATGACAGAGGAGAGGGAGGTCAGAGAACCCAATGACAGAGGAGAGGGAGGTCAGAGCAACCCAATGACAGAGGGAGAGGGAGGTCAGAGAACCCAATGACAGAGGAGAGGGAGGTCAGAGAAACCCAATGACAGAGGAGAGGGAGGTCAGAGCACCCAATGACAGAGGAAGGGAGGTCAGAGAACCCAATGACAGAGGAGAGGGAGGTCAGAGAACCCAATGACAGAGGAGAGGGAGGTCAGAGAACCCAATGATAGAGGAGAGGGAGGTCAGAGAACCCAATGACAGAGGAGAGGGGAGATCAGAGAACCCAATGACAGAGGAGAGGGAGGTCAGATACCCAATGACAGAGGAAGAGGGAGGATCAGGAGAACCCAATGACAGAGGAGAGGGAGGGTCAGAGAACCCAATGACAGAGGAGAGGGAGGTCAGAGAACCCAATGACAGAGGAGAGGGAGGTCAGAGACCCAATGACAGAGGAGAGGGAGAGTCAGAGAACCCAATGACAGAGGAGAGGGAGGTCAGAGAACCCAATGACAGAGGAGAGGGAGGTCAGAGAACCCAATGACAGAGGAGAGGGAGGTCAGAGAACCCAATGACAGAGGAGAGGGGAGGTCAGAGAACCCAATGACAGAGGAGAGGGAGGTCAGAGAACCCAATGACAGAGGAGAGGGAGGTCAGAGAACCCAATGACAGAGGAGAGGGAGGTCAGAGAAACCAATGACAGAGAGAGGGAGGTCAGAGAACCCAATGACAGAGGAGAGGGAGGTCAGAGAACCCAATGACAGAGGAGAGGGAGGTCAGAGAACACAATGACAGAGGAGAGGGAGGTCAGAGAACACAATGACAGAGGAGAGGGAGGTCAGAGCACACAATGACAGAGGGGAGGGAGGTCAGAGAACCCAATGACAGAGGAGAGGGAGGTCAGAGAACCCAATGACAGAGGAGAGGGAGGTCAGAGAACCAATGACAGAGGAGAGGGAGGTCAGAGAACCCAATGACAGAGGAGAGGGAGGTCAGAGAACCCAATGACAGAGGAGAGGGAGGTCAGAGAACCCAATGACAGAGGAGAGGGAGGTCAGAGAACCCAATGACAGAGGAGAGGGAGGTCAGAGAACCCAATGACAGAGGAGAGGGAGGTCAGAGAACCCAATGACAGAGGAGAGGGAGGTCAGAGAACCCAATGACAGAGGAGAGGGAGGTCAGAGAACCCAATGACAGAGGAGAGGGGAGGTCAGAGAACCCAATGACAGAGGAGAGGGAGGTCAGAGAACCCAATGACAGAGGAGAGGGAGAGTCAGAGAACCCAATGACAGAGGTAGAGGGAGAGTCAGAGAACCCAATGACAGAGGAGAGGGAGGTCAGAGAACCCAATGACAGAGGAGAGGGAGGTCAGAGAACCCAATGACAGAGGAGAGGGAGGTCAGAGAACCCAATGACAGAGGAGAGGGAGGTCAGAGAACCCAATGACAGAGGAGAGGGAGGTCAGAGAAGCCAATGACAGAGGAGAGGGAGGTCAGAGAACCCAATGACAGAGGAGAGGGAGGTCAGAGAACCCAAATGACAGAGGAGAGGGAGGGTCAGAGAACCCAATGACAGAGGGAGAGGGAGGTCAGAGAACACAATGACAGAGGAGAGGAGGTCAGAGAACCCAATGACAGAGGAGAGGGAGGTCAGAGACCCAATGACAGAGGAGAGGGAGGTCAGAGAACCAATGACAGAGGAGAGGGAGTCAGAGAACCCAATGACAGAGGAGAAGGGAGGTCAGAGAACCAATGACAGAGGAGAGGGAGGTCAGAGAACCCAATGACAGAGGAGAGGGAGTCAGAGAACCCAATGACAGAGGAGAGGGAGGTCAGAGAACCCAATGAGAGAGGAGAGGGAGGTCAGAGAACCCAATGAAAGAAGGAGAGGGAGGTCAGAGAACCCAATGACAGAGGAGAGGGAGGTCAGAGAACCCAATGACAGAGGAGAGGAGGTCAGAGAACCCAATGACAGAGGAGAGGGAGGTCAGAGAACCCAATGACAGAGGAGAGGGAGGTCAGAGACCCAATGACAGAGGAGAGGGAGGTCAGAGAACCCAATGACAGAGGAGCGGGAGGTCAGAGCACCCAATGACAGAGGAGAGGGGGGTCAGAGAACCCAATGACAGAGGAGAGGGAGGTCAGAGAACACAATGACAGAGAGAGGAGAGTAGAGACCAATGACAGAGGAGAGGGAGGTCAGAGACCCAATGACAGAGAGAGGGAGGTCAGAGAACCCAATGACAGAGGAGAGGGAGGTCAGAGAACCCAATGACAGAGGAGAGGGAGGTCAGCGAACCAATGAAAGAGGAGAGGGAGGTCAGAGAACCAATGACGAGGAGAGGGAGGTCAGAGAACCCAATGACTAGAGGAGAGGGAGGTCAGAAACCCAATGACGAGGAGAGGGAGGTCAGAGAACCCAATGACTAGAGGAGAGGGAGGTCAGAGAAACCCAATGACAGAGGAGAGGGAGGTCAGAGGACCCAATGACAGAGGAGAGGGAGGTCAGAGAACCCAATGACAGAGGAGAGGGAGGTCAGAGAACCCAATGACAGAGGAGAGGGAGGTCAGAGAAACCAATGACAGAGGAGAGGGAGGTCAGAGAACCCAATGACAGAGGAGAGGGAGGTCAGAGAACCCAATGACAGAGGAGAGGGAGGTCAGAGGAACCCAATGACAGAGGAGAGGGAGGTCAGAGAACCAATGACAGAGGAGAGGGAGAGTCAGAGAACCCAATGACAGAGGGAGAGGGAGGTCAGAGAACCCAATGATAGAGGAGAGGGAGGTCAGAGAACCCAATGACAGAGGAGAGGGAGGTCAGAGAACCCAATGACAGAGGAGAGGGAGGTCAGAGGAACCCAATGACAGAGGAGAGGGAGGTCAGAGAACCCAATGACAGAGGAGAGGGAGGTCAGAGAACCAATGACAGAGGAGAGGGAGGTCAGAGAACCCAATGACAGAGGAGAGGAGGTCAGAGGAACCCAATGACAGAGGAGAGGGAGGTCAGAGAACCCAATGACAGAGGAGAGGGAGGTCAGAGAACCAATGACAGAGGAGAGGGAGGTCAGAGAACCCAATGACAGAGGAGAGGGAGGTCAGAGAACCCAATGACAGAGGAGAGGGAGGTCAGAGAACCCAATGACAGAGGAGAGGGAGGTCAGAGAACCCAATGACAGAGGAGAGGGAGGTCAGAGAACCCAATGACAGAGGAGAGGGAGGTCAGAGAACCCAATGACGAGGAGAGGGAGGTCAGAGAACCCAATGACAGAGGAGAGGGAGGTCAGAGAACCCAATGACAGAGGAGAGGGAGAGTCAGAGCACCCAATGACAGAGGAGAGGGAGGTCAGAGAACCCAATGACAGAGGAGAGGGAGGTCAGAGAACCCAATGACAGAGGAGAGGGAGGTCAGAGAACCCAATGACAGAGGAGAGGGAGGTCAGAGAACCAATGACAGAGGAGAGGGAGGCAGACCCAAATGACAGAGGAAGGGAGGTCGAGAACCAATGACAGAGGAGAGGGAGGTCAGAGAACCCAATGACAGAGGAGAGGGAGGTCAGAGAACCCAATGACAGAGGAGAGGGAGGTCAGAGAACCCAATGACAGAGGAGAGGGAGGTCAGAGAACCCAATGACAGAGGAGAGGGAGAGTCAGAGAACCCAATGACAGAGGAGAGGGAGGTCAGAGAACCCAATGACAGAGGAGAGGAGGTCAGAGAACCCAATGACAGAGGAGAGGGAGGTCAGAGAACCCAATGAAGAGGAGAGGGAGGTCAGAGAACCCAATGACAGAGGAGAGGGAGGTCAGAGAACCCAATGACAGAGGAGAGGGAGGTCAGAGAACCCAATGACAGAGGAGAGGGAGGTCAGAGAACCCAATGACAGAGGAGAGGGAGGTCAGAGAACCCAATGACAGAGGAGAGGGAGGTCAGAGAACCAATGACAGAGGAGAGGGAGGTCAGAGAACCCAATGACAGAGGAGAGGGAGGTCAGAGAACCAATGACAGAGGAGAGGGAGGTCAGAGAACCCAATGACAGAGGAGAGGGAGGTCAGAGAACCCAATGACAGAGGAGAGGGAGGTCAGAGAACCCAATGACAGAGGAGAGGGAGGTCAGAGAACACAATGACAGAGGAGAGGGAGAGCAGAGTATCCAATGACAGAGGAGAGGGAGGGCAGAGACCCAATGACAGAGGAGAGGGAGGTCAGAGAACCCAATGACAGAGGAGAGGGAGGTCAGAGAACCCAATGACAGAGGAGAGGGAGGTCAGAGAACCCAATGACAGAGGAGAGGGAGGTCAGAGAACCCAATGACAGAGGAGAGGGAGGTCAGAGAACCCAATGACAGAGGAGAGGGAGGTCAGAGAACCCAATGACAGAGGAGGAGGGAGGTCAGAGAACCCAAGGACAGAGGAGAGGGAGGTCAGAGAACCCAATGACAGAGGAGAGGGAGGTCAGAGAACCCAATGACAGAGGAGAGGGAGTCAGAGACCCAATGACAGAGGAGAGGGAGGTCAGAGAACCCAATGACAGAGGAGAGGGAGGTCAGAGAACCCAATGACAGAGGAGAGGGAGGTCAGAGAACCCAATGACAGAGGAAGAGGGAGGTCAGAGAACCCAATGACAGAGGAGAGGGAGGTCAGAGAACCCAATGACAGAGGAGAGGGAGGTCAGAGAACCCAATGACAGAGGAGAGGGAGGTCAGAGAACCAATGACAGAGGAGAGGGAGGGTCAGAGAACCCAATGACAGAGGAGAGGGAGGTCAGAAACACAATGACAGAGGAGTAGGGAGGTCAGAGTAATCCTCAATGACAGAGGAGAGGGGAGGTCAGAGAACCAATGACAGAGGAAGGGAGGTCAGAGAACCCAATGACAGAGGAGAGGGAGGTTCAGAGAACACAATGACAGAGGAGAGGGAGGTCAGAGAACCCAATGACAAGAGGAGACGAGGGAGGTCAGAGAACCCAATGACAGAGGGAGAGGGAGGTCCGAGAACCCAATGACAGAGGAGTAGGGAGGTCAGAGAACCCAATGACAGAGGAGAGGAGGTCAGAGAACCCAATGACAGAGGAGAGGGAGGTCAGAGAACCCCAATGACAGAGGAGAGGGAGGTCAGAGAACCCAATGACAGAGGAGAGGAGTCTAGACCCAATGACAGAGGAGAGGAGGTCAGAGAACCCAATGACAGAGGAGAGGGAGGTCAGAGACCCAATGACCAGAGGAGAGGGAGGTCAAGAAACCCAATGACAGAGGAGAGGGAGGTCAGAGAACCCAATGACAGAGGAGAGGGAGGTCAGAGAACCCAATGACAGAGGAGAGGGAGGTCAGAGAACCCAATGACAGAGGAGAGGGAGGTCAGAGAACCCAATGACAGAGGAGAGGGAGGTCAGAGAACCCAATGACAGAGGAGAGGGAGGTCAGAGAACCCAATGACAGAGGAGAGGGAGGTCAGAGAACCCAATGACAGAGGAGAGGGAGGTCAGAGAACCCAATGACAGAGGAGAGGGAGGTCAGAGAAACCAATGACAGAGGAGAGGTAGGCCAAGAGAACCCAATGACAGAGGAGAGAGAGGTCAGAGAACCAAATGACAGAGGAGAGGGAGGTCAGAGAACCCAATGACAGAGGAGAGGGAGGTCAGAGAACCCAATGAAGAGGAAGGGAGGTCAGAGAACCCAATGACAGAGGAGAGGGAAGGTCAGAGCAGCCAATGACAGAGGAGAGGGAGGTCAGAGAACCCAATGAGAACCAATGACAGAGGAGAGGGAGGTCAGAGAACCCAATGACAGAGGAGAGGGAGGTCAGAGAACCCAATGGACAGAGGAGAGGGAGGTCAGAGAACCCAATGACAGAGAGGCCATGACAGAGGAGAGGGAGGTCAGAGAACCCAATGACAGAGGAGAGGGAGGTCAGAGAACCCAATGACAGAGGAGAGGGAGGTCAGAGAACCCAATGACAGAGGAGAGGGAGGTCAGAGAACCCAATGACAGAGGAGAGGGAGGTCAGAGAACACAATGACAGAGGAGAGGGAGGTCAGAGAACCCAATGACAGAGGAGAGGGAGGTCAGAGAACCCAATGACAGAGGAGAGGGAGGTCAGAGAACCCAATGACAGAGGAGAGGGAGGTCAGAGAACCCAATGACAGAGGAGAGGGAGGTCAGAGAACCCAATGACAGAGGAGAGGGAGGTCAGAGAACCCAATGACAGAGGAGAGGGAGGTCAGAGAACCCAATGACAGAGGAGAGGGAGGTCAGAGAACCCAATGACAGAGGAGAGGGAGGTCAGAGAACCCAATGACAGAGGAGAGGAGTCAGAGAACCCAATGACAGAGGAAGGGAGTCAGAGAACCCAATGACAGAGGAGAGGGAGGTCAGAGAACCCAATGACAGAGGAGAGGGAGGTCAGAGAACCCAATGACAGAGGAGAGGGAGGTCAGAGAACCAATGACAGAGGAGAGGGAGGTCAGAGAACCCAATGACAGAGGAGAGGGAGGTCAGAGAACCCAATGACAGAGGAGAGGGAGGTCAGAGAACCCAATGACAGAGGAGAGGGGGGTCAGAGAACCCAATGACAGAGGAGAGGGAGGTCAGAGAACCCAATGACAGAGGAGAGGGAGGTCAGAGAACCCAATGACAGAGGAGAGGGAGGTCAGAGAACCCAATGACCAGAGGAGAGGGGAGGGCAGAGAACCCAATGACAGAGGAGAGGGAGGTCAGAGAACCCCATGACAGAGGAGAGGGAGGTCAGAGAACCCAATGACAGAGGAGAGGGAGGTCAGAGAACCCAATGACAGAGGAGAGGGAGGTCAGAGAACCCAATGACAGAGGAGAGGGAGGTCAGAGGAGAGGGAGGTCAGAGAACCCAATGACAGAGGAGAGGGAGGTCAGAGACCCAATGACAGAGGAGAGGGAGGTCAGAGAACCAATGACAGAGGAGAGGGAGGTCAGAGAAACCCAATGACAGAGGAGAGGGAGGTCAGAGAACCCAATGACAGAGGAGAGGGAGGTCAGAGAACCCAATGACAGAGAGAGGGAGGTCAGAGAACCCAATGACAGAGAGAGGGAGGTCAGAGAACCCAATGACAGAGGAGAAGGGAGGGCAGAGCAACCCAATGACAGGAGGAGAGGGAAGTCAGAGCAGCCCAATGACAGAGGAGAGGGAGGTAGAGCACCAATGACAGAGGATGAGGGAGGTCAGAGAACCCCAATGACAGAGGAGAGGGAGGTCAGAGAACCCGATGACAGAGAGAGGGAGGTCAGAGAACCCAATGACAGAGGAGAGGGAGGTCAGAGAACCCAATGACAGAGGAGAGGGAGGTCAGAGAACCCAATGACAGAGGAGAGGGAGGTCAGAGAACCCAATGACAGAGGAGAGGGAGGTCAGAGAACCCAATGACAGAGGAGAGGGAGGTCAGAGAACCCAATGAAAAGAGGAGGGAGGTCAGAGAACCCAATGACAGAGGAGAGGGAGGTCAGAGAACCAATGACAGAGGAGGGGAGGTCAGAGAACCAATGACAGAGGAGAGGGAGGTCAGAGAACCCAATGACAGAGGAGAGGGAGGTCAGAGAACCCAATGACAGAGGAGAGGGAGGTCAGAGAACCCAATGACAGAGGAGAGGGAGGTCAGAGAACCCAATGACAGAGGAGAGGGAGGTCAGAGAACCCAATGACAGAGGAGAGGGAGGTCAGAGAACCCAATGACAGAGGAGAGGGAGGTCAGAGAACCCAATGACAGAGGAGAGGGAGGTCAGAGAACCCAATGACAGAGGAGAGGGAGGTCAGAGAACCCAATGACAGAGGAGAGGGAGGTCAGAGAACCCAATGACAGAGGAGAGGGAGGTCAGAGAACCAATGACAGAGGAGAGGGAGGTCAGAGAACCCAATGACAGAGGAGAGGGAGGTCAGAGAACCCAATGAGAGGAGAGGGAGGTCAGAGAACCCAATGACAGAGGAGAGGGAGGTCAGAGAACCCAATGACAGAGGAGAGGGAGGTCAGAGAACCCAATGACAGAGGAGAGGGAGGTCAGAGAACCCAATGACAGAGGAGAGGGAGGTCAGAGAACCCAATGACAGAGGAGAGGGAGGTCAGAGAACCCAATGACAGAGGAGAGGGAGGTCAGAGCACAATGACAGAGGAGAGGGAGGTCAGAGCCAATGACAGAGGAGAGGGAGGTCAGAGAACCCAATGACAGAGGAGAGGGAGGTCAGAGAACCCAATGACAGAGGAGAGGGAGGTCAGAGAACCAATGACAGAGGAGAGGGAGGTCAGAGAACCCAATGACAGAGGAGAGGGAGGTCAGAGAACCCAATGACAGGAGAGGGAGGTCAGAGAACCCAATGACAGAGGAGAGGGAGGTCAGAGAACCCAATGACAGAGGAGAGGGAGGTCAGAGAACCCAATGACAGAGGAGAGGGAGGTCAGAGAACCCAATGACAGAGGAGAGGGAGGTCAGAGAACCAAATGACAGAGGAGAGGGAGGTCAGAGAACCCAATGACAGAGGAGAGGAGGTCAGAGAACCCAATGACAGAGGAGAGGGAGGTCAGAGAACCCAATGACAGAGGAGAGGGAGGTCAGAGAACCCAATGACAGAGGAGAGGGAGGTCAGAGAACCCAATGACAGAGGAGAGGGAGGTCAGAGAACCCAATGACAGAGGAGAGGGAGGTCAGAGAACCCAATGACAGAGGAGAGGGAGGTCAGAGAACCAATGACGAGGAGAGGGAGGTCAGAGAACCCAATGACAGAGGAGAGGAGGGTCAGGAAACCCAATGACAGAGGAGAGGGAGGTCAGAGAACCAATGACAGAGGAGAGGGAGGTCAGAGAACCCAATGACAGAGGAGAGGGAGGTCAGAGAACCCAATGACAGAGGAGAGGGAGGTCAGAGAACCCAATGACAGAGGAGAGGGAGGTCAGAGAACCCAATGACAGAGGAGAGGGAGGTCAGAGAACCCAATGACAGAGGAGAGGGAGGTCAGAGAACCCAATGACAGAGGAGAGGGAGGTCAGAGAACCCAATGACAGAGGAGAGGGAGGTCAGAACCCAATGACAGAGGAGAGGGAGGTCAGAGAACCCAATGACAGAGGAGAGGGAGGTCAGAAACCCAACAGAGAGAGGGAGGTCAGAGAACCCAATGACAGAGGAGAGGGAGGTCAGAGAACCCAATGACAGAGGAGAGGGAGGTCAGAGAACCCAATGACAGAGGAGAGGGAGGTCAGAGAACCCAATGACAGAGGAGAGGGAGGTCAGGAGAACCCAATGACAGAGGAGAGGGAGGTCAGAGAACCCAATGACAGAGGAGAGGGAGGTCAGAGAACCATGACAGAGGAGAGGGAGGTCAGAGAACCCAATGACAGAGGAGAGGGAGGTCAGAGAACCCAATGACAGAGGAGAGGGAGGTCAGAGAACCCAATGACAGAGGAGGGGGAGGGCAGAGAACCCAATGACAGAGGAGAGGGAGGTCAGAGAACCCAATGACAGAGGAGAGGGAGGTCAGAGAACCCAATGACAGAGGAGAGGGAGGTCAGAGAAACCCAATGACAGAGGAGAGGGAGGTCAGAGAACCCAATGACAGAGGAGAGGGAGGTCAGAGAACCCAATGACAGAGGAGAGGGAGGTCAGAGAACCCAATGACAGAGGAGAGGGAGGTCAGAGAACCCAATGACAGAGGAGAGGGAGGTCAGAGAACCCAATGACAGAGGAGAGGGAGGTCAGAGAACCCAATGACAGAGGAGAGGGAGGTCAGAGAACCCAATGACAGAGGAGGGAGGTCAGAGAACCCAATGACAGAGGAGAGGGAGGTCAGAGAACCCAATGACAGAGGAGAGGGAGGTCAGAGAACCCAATGACAGAGGAGAGGGAGGTCAGAGAACCCAATGACAGAGGAGAGGGAGGTCAGAGAACCCAATGACAGAGGAGAGGGAGGTCAGAGAACCCAATGACAGAGGAGAGGGAGGTCAGAGAACCCAATGAGAGAGGAGAGGGAGGTCAGAGAACCCAATGACAGAGGAGAGGGAGGTCAGAGAACCCAATGACAGAGGAGAGGGAGGTCAGAGAACCCAATGACAGAGGAGAGGGAGGTCAGAGAACCCAATGACAGAGGAGAGGGAGGTCAGAGAACCCAATGACAGAGGAGAGGGAGGTCAGAGAACCCAATGACAGAGGAGAGGGAGGTCAGAGAACCCAATGACAGAGGAGAGGGAGGTCAGAGAACCCAATGACAGAGGAGAGGGAGGTCAGAGAACCCAATGACAGAGGAGGGGAGGTCAGAGAACCCAATGACAGAGGAGAGGGAGGTCAAGAACCCAATGACAGAGGAGAGGAGGTCAGAGAACCCACATGACAGAGGAGAGGGAGGCAGAGTACCCAATGACCGAGGAGAGGGAGGTCAGAGACCCAATGACAGAGGGAGGGAGGTCAGAGAACCAATGACAGAGGAGAGGGGGTCAGAGAACCCAACAGAGGAGAGGGAGGTCAGAGAACCCAATGACAGAGGAGAGGGAGGTCAGAGAACCCAATGACAGAGGAGAGGGAGGTCAGAGAACCCAATGACAGAGGAGAGGGAGGTCAGAGAACCAATGACAGAGGAGAGGGAGGTCAGAGAACCCAAATGACAGAGGAGAGGGAGGTCAGAGAACCCAATGACAGAGGAAGGGAGGTCAGAGAACCCAATGACAGAGAGAGAGGGAGGTCAGAGAACCCAATGACAGAGGAGAGGGAGGTCAGAGAACCCAATGACAGAGGAGAGGGAGGTCAGAGAACCCAATGACAGAGGAGAGGGAGGTCAGAGAACCAATGACAGAGGAGAGGGAGTCAGAGAACCCAATGACAGAGGAGAGGGAGGTCAGAGAACCCAATGACAGAGGAGAGGGAGGTCAGAGAACCAATGACAGAGGAGAGGGAGGTCAGAGAAC